>NW_027189133.1:377665-457665 GCF_040958095.1 Procambarus clarkii
TATGGTTATTTTCCAAAACTGATTCTTCATCATCAGATTCCAAAGCAGCAGGAGCAGCAACAGCAACAGCAGTGGCAACGATGGTGGTCAGGGTAGTGGTGGTGGTGGTGGTGGCACTAGTGGTGGTGGTGGCACTAGTGGTGGTGGTGGTAGTAGTAGTAGTAGTAGAAGTAGCAGATTTATCTAAATCTTTGTTTGTCAATGACCCTAATTCTTCCTTATTGCCTGTATCATGCTCATTATTATCTTCTTTACTGTTATCACTACCACCATCATCATCATTATTATTACTATTACTACTACTACTACTACTACTACTACTACTACTACTACCACCGCCACCACCACTACTACTACTACTACTACTACCACTGCCACCACCATCACTACTACTGTTACTGTTACTGCTGCTGCTGCTGCTGCTTCTTATGCTGCTGCTGCCTATTCTTATGCTGCTGCTGCCTCTTCTGATGCTGATTCTTCTGCTGCTGCTGCTGCCTCTTATGATGCTGATGTCTTTTCTGTTGCCACTTCTACTTCTGCTGTTTCTTCTTTTTCTATCATCTTCATTATCCTTATCATCATTATCATTATTTATCTCCTGTAATAATAATGATGTAGTTGCTGATTCAGTAATGTTAGTTGTAGTTTTAGTGACTGAGGGAAGAATATTTTCATTTCCTTCGTTTTTCAATAAATTCCTGATTTGTATACCTAAAAAGTAGTCTTCTAAAACTTCCCGTTTATCTTGATGTATAAAACCAGATGAAATTATTTTTGTAGGATAATTCTAGATAATCTATTCTTATCTATATCACAATTCTTATACTGAAATTGGTTCTTAATTATGTAATGTAAACTTTCCAGTATTATTTTAAAAGATTCTGTCAAATTCATATTCTTTGGAGAACATTTGGGTTTCACTTCATTCTTATGTAAGTCGATTATCTTCAGTATGTTATTTCTATACTTTGGAAGTGGGAATTTTACTTCACAGCAGTTACATTCCAAAATTGGAATGATTTCATTCTTCAATCTAAACCCTTCATGTATGAAAGTTTGTTTATTTCTTGATATTTGAGTCTTTAAATTTTCATACTTGGTTTTAAATAAAAAGGCTGACTCTTCAAAAGATTTATCATCATCATCGATATCATCATCATCATCATCATCATGCTTATCCTTTTTTTTCATTGCCTTTATTATATATAATATTTCATTAATTTTATCTAATGTAGTTGTATATACTACAAATGGTGCTCTCTTACACTCATGATCTATTATTTTCTGGAATGATATAAATATGCCATTACATTTTATGCAAATGTACCAACCATTGTTATTATCCATGTAAGAAAATGTGGATAATTTTTCCAACTGATCATTAATTATCCATATTTTATATTTTTGTTTATCTTCCAATTCTGGATAGGATGGGGAGATAAAAATTTTTATTCTCTTATGGTATTCTTGAACATAAGTCAGTGTTCTTATACTAGAGTACAGATGAGTCCCCTTTAATATAAAATATTTAGGGAGACCATCATAGAGTTGTTCTTCTGATGTAAATGTGGTTGGTGGCACACTGGGGAGTGGATCTCGACGATTCACGTTGTTCTTAATTGGAGCCATTGAAAACAATAAAGCAGAAGAATCCCACAGGCTGGAGAATCATGCATGTGTATACAACTGGCATTGAGACAAGCTGTAGCTGGTTAGATACATCTTGTAGTTTTTAGGTTGTGCAGTGTGCTCACAGAGTAAATCCGAATCCTAAAACAAAGAAAAAAGTGTCACTTTTTATTTTATTCGTTTAACATAAAGATAAAATAATAGTATATTATGCTCGTTTAACTTTTTTTTTTAAATATATAAACGATGTTTTTTTCATGTGAATTAAGCCTAAACTTAAAAAATAAAGTATCTGAAATTAATAAATTTAAACAAATATATTTAGGTCTAGATAATAATAAAAAAGTTCAAGGGTTAGTTGTAAAAACCATGGAATATGGTTTTTTAACTAATTTAATGAAACATGAAAATATTGGGATTTGGCCACACAACCAGAAGAAAACTCTAATCACTAATTGGAAAGTTAGAGAGGTTAGAAACTTACTAAGAGCAATAGAATATTTAAATTTCATTAGAGGTCATAAAAAGATTAAGGAAGAGATAGTAGGAGATAAGGATATGTACACTTTATTAGGTTTAATTGATCTTGAAACTTGTGTTTTAAATTTACACAAAATATTAATGAGAGGATTGTTATCACCCGAAAAATGTGGTTATGTAAGTACCAATATACGCTGTACAAAGATTAGTAATAACACAAGTGTCAAGGGTTTGTATGTATATCCACATATCCATTCAATTCAGGATGGAGAAAATCGTATTTTGGCTATTTTGGACAATTACAATTCTACATTGACCCAAAAAATATTCACATTTTTAGGGCCAGAGGAAGAATTTGAATGGATTTTTAAATTAATTTCATGGTTTATCCTACAAATGCTTACTCTCCATCCTTTTTCAGATGGAAATGGTCGTTTGACACGTCTTTTAGTCAATTATATATTGTCAACATTAATGCCATTTCCAACATCTATCATGGGGAATTTAGAATGGGCTATTATCCATGATCGAAAACTAAATACAAAAAAACAACGCCCACCTCTTAACATACACAAATTAGTAATTGAAAGTGTCTTGTTCAATTGGCGAATGTATTTTTATCGGTTATCTGTGGTCAGAAAAAAATAATGAAACTTTATATTATATTTATATGTTTAATTCTTTATTCAATAATATTAAATTACATTTATAAGAAAATTATGAGTAATAATCCAAAGATAGACTCTAATTTAATATTAATGTCACACCTTCCATATGAAAAGATTACAAGAGAGATGGATTGTACTATTAACAATAAAGCATGCCAGAAAAATGAAGACTGTCAAACATTTTGCTCTTCTTCTTTAGGAGTTACTTGCATTAATAGTGTTTGTAATTATGACACTGATCATAAATGTTTAAATGGAGGATTTCCTATTAATTATGTTGGGGAAACTAATTTAATAACCACCATATGTGCTTGTATGGATAATGGACACTATATCGGTGAGCAATGTCAATACTAAAATTCCTTTCGACCAACGTCTCACAAAAGCTTCCCTATTAGCTAAAGACGGATGTATATTATTTTAAAGTAAAAAAAAAAAAAAAAAGATTTTCCCATCTATAAGTATACTATAATTTCACTATGTTGCTCTTTAAAATGAATGATCGATATTATACTTATCCACTTTTTCAAAATTATGATCCGTTAAAACGAACTTATCAAGACTCACATATCAATCCCAATACTGGGACTTTTAATAAAATAACTCGTGATCTTCAAAGTATAAGTTGTACTTCATCAAGAAAAAATAAGACGAGTTTATATGGTTTTGGATCACTAACAGATATGTGTGGGAAAAGAGAAATTGATTTGATTTTATTAACAAATGGAACAGTTCATCATTTATATCGTAGATTTTGGGAGACAAACACTATAAGTGGTTCCCATGTCATACGTCTACCTAGTTTAGATTATATACATTTTATCTTGGATGTTGATTTAAAAAAAATGTGTACTCTTGAATCATTTCGTTTATCGACAGCTGAGTACCTAGAATATCTAACACTTAAACATTCAGGGTCATCCTTACAATTAACAACATCCATTGTTAATGGACAGATCTATTATAATACAAATTATGTCATATATGAACTTGTTTCTCATATTGTTTATTATTTAGGTCTAGACTGGCTACCAATTTATATTTTAGGTAAATCACAAACGTTTATTCAAGGATTTCATCTTGAAATACCCCACCTAACTCTTTCCTATTATGATTTTGCCCTAATGTCCATTTCATGTAAAGAACTCTTACCTACCCTCGTAGATATTACTACCAATTATAGTATTTTTGGCTCTCAAAAAATTCAACTGCAAACACCTTTAAACGAAATGGACTGCACTTATTTACCATATGCGGTTTTCCACAAAAATAATATTTACGATATGTCAAACTCACCACCCTCATATATTTTATCAAGTATGGGTGAAGTTTTTTACTTATTTAATATCTGTAAATATCATGAACCTTCATCCATTAGAGGATTCCAAACTATTATCGGATTGGATGATGATACATATGCTCTGGATGTTTTTCAGAAAAATGTTCAAACATTTATGCAAAACAAAGAAAATATTGATGACGCCGAAAATTATTTTACTATATATGAAAATTATGATAATTCTAGGGAGAGAGATGAAGAAAAAATACCAGATATAACAGAAGAAGATTTTTTCATGTTTTCCAATGTTAACAATATTATCAATAAAATTATAGTGGGTTTATTTTTTGTTACACTTAGTAAGGAATATAAACTTTCTATATATAAATCTCTTCATTTTCAAGAGGAACAACAAGAAGAGAATAACCAACTCTTAATTATACTTGAAAAATATCCAAATAGTTTTATACATATTAACGAAATTCCGCATTACCTGATTCTTCTTACAAATGACAATGACGCTGAGGCAAACTTTGACTACGATAAAATACAAATGACAGCAAATCGTATTGAAAAAGTGTTTACAGTTCAACCTTTTAGGCAAACATCTATTCGCGGAACAGTTGCCAGTAGCAATATCAGTCGAGATACCAATTCTTTCTTGAAACGAATTCAGCCATTTACCATTGAACATATAACCCGTTTATGTTTGCAGAGTAAACAACATCTTCACACTGTCTTGTATCTTTTAGCATTGTTATATGTTAAAAAGATCCGTCAAAAGTCCCTGGGAATGACATTTCCTGACTACAATTATTTTATAGCCCAAATAATTAGAGATTTAAATTTTAATCACTTAGATACTGGACCACTTTATGAAATCATCTATCTTCTTAACCGATATCAGGAACACCAGCAAGTAAAAGAATTAGAAGATTGGATAATTTTGTGTCTTCTAAATCTTCTAATTGTTAGTGATGTGGTATCAATGAAAGAAGCTTTTGATCTAGTAGAAAAAATTGATTCTCAAAGATTGGATTTTGTCATGAATATAAATGTGGAAGAGTTTGACAGTGACACTTATCGGGTAGTACCATCAGCTAATAGTAATTCACGTCCTACTAAAATTCCTCGGATTATAATAGCTTTTTCTTTCCTACAGAATTTTGGTATAACGGAATATAACAATTTTTTAGCTATATATAAACCTATTATATGTGATAAGAATTCGCGCCAGATTAATGTTTGGGATAATACTACTAAGAAGTGGTCAGTAGCTAATAATCATATAAATTCTTCTTTACTAGCACCAGACCTAGCTTACATTGCACGTCAAATTATTTTAATTGATAGCATACTACAACAACAACAACAACAACAACCACAATTACTGGAAAATGAAATGTTTCTTTCACTTACCTTACCACCAACACCACTACAATCCAACAGCAACTTATTACCACCTCCTCCTCCGTTGTCACCTTCTCCATCAATAACCTCATCAACTTCTTCATCGAATTCAAACTCAAACCTTCCTTCTCCTTCAGCCAAAGGTAGAGTAAAAAAAAAACTACTGATTCTACAAATAATAATAATAATAATAATAATAATAATAATAATTACAAGAAACGAAGTCTTATTCAGAATAGTCTTCTAAATTCCATAAAGAGTTTTTATGCAAACATGAAAATCTTGGATATACCTTGATATTTTATTGCTTCTTCTCAATGTTATATCATCAGCGGCAGTAGCAGTAGTGAGATGAACCAAATTTTTTATATCCTACCACTTCCCCTGTACAAATCATCAAATAATACAAATTCTGATACAAGACCAACTATTTATGATTGGAGTGAAGTATTGAAACTATTAGATCACATACCAAAATGTACCTTTTTTATGCAGCAATGTAATCCAATATTAAAAGATATTCTACATTACGAAAGCGAAAAAAAGAAATATTATAAGAAGTTGACAGTTGAAGAGAAACATAAAATTCTCTTACTTCGTCGTGAACAATATCATATAAACTTTATAGATCGATTTTGGAATGATGGTATGAATAGATTAGCTCAACTTGTCAAATATTATGTGCTAAAACATATGGTTACTTCTTTAGAATCACTAAACCGAGTTTCAGAAAATATTAATATAGAAAATAATCTTCAAGATCTTCTTAATAGACTCATTGAAGAATGCCGTCATGGGATAAAAAATCGTAAAATTCCAATCAAAGAAAGTATTTACCATCTAGATGCTATTTTAAAAGAAAATCTAAAGGTAAATGGACGGTTTATACGAAAAGATGATGTTGGTGAACCAGTGAAACCTAATTGTAATTGTCAATTAGTTGATATTTTGTTAACACTAGCACAGATCTTTTGCTATGATGCAACTACTATGATTTATTTTTTTTCACTAATAGTCAAAGCATGCCATCGACAAAATGACAAGAAGATAACTTTGGGTATTGGAGATTCAAATTCAGGAAAAACTGCTTTATTAAATACTCTTACTCTAACTCTTGGTGATTTGACAGGTATTCTCTCAGTACATACAGCTCATAAGGGTCTCCAAGAACGGACCCATGATTTAGGAAGAGGTGGAAAAATGGTTAGAATGTGGTACATGGATGAACTGAGTACGACTAAAACCCTTAATTCTCTGTTTTTAAAGCAATTGAGCGGTCATGCCCCAATGTGGATTCGTCAAAACTATATGGATGGGGATACATATAATTTAGCAACACCTATTTTTTTGTTTGGCAACAATTGCCCAACTTTCAGCGAATATGACTCAGCCTTGATGCAACGACTTCGTTTCATTTCATTCCGTGCGCGGTTTGATTCTGAAGTGCCTACGTCATTTCAATATTCAATTTTTCCCCAATTTCATCTCATGACTGATGATCGAAAGAAAAAGCGTCTGACTGAAGGAATGATGGCACTCTTTATTCATGCTAACTGTCATGATAAAATCAATTCGCCCTGGTTTGTATCAATGAACCAGACTGTTAACTTTCTCACACTCCCAATTAACATTATGGAGGCAACTGAGTTATATTCACCAGAACGTGGAATTGTAGCCCAAATAATGGAAGAGTGCCATCTGGTAGAGAAACCATATAGTGGGTTTATTACCCTACATCGTCTATCAGTTCTTTTGCGTAGTTTCCCCAAGGCCCTTAAAAATATTTCATTGGCAGATGCTCATCTTTTTTTTGAAAACGTATACCAGGTATCATGGCTACCAATAAACAGCAATCGTTTGGCAAATATTCCACAATCCCATTTACCAATTAATGAACCAACTATTAGTATCATAGAGGGAATTTGTGAACAAAATTGTGAAATAAATGATAGAAATCTTGCCAGATTAACTCAAAATTAAATTAAACAGGTATTTAAAAAAAAAAGTATATATACTCTATATTTATATGTGTGTGTGAAATGAAAATATACTGAAAACCATATAATGTTTTCTTCACCTGGAAATAATAAATCGTCCCCTAAACAACAAATTGAAACAGAATCTCCAAAAAATGGAGAAAACAATAATAACAAACATAACAAATTAGAAAACCTTTTCAATGATATTAAAAAACAAATAAAAACAGAAGATTTATTTTTTTTTTAATTTGGATGATTCGACTTTATTAAATTTAGAAAGTGTATGTAAAATTATTAAAAAATAATTTTTTTTTTATAAAATATATAAAAATAAATAGTATAAAATAAATGTCCAGTTCAACTAGGAGTCAATTAATTGTTTTTAATTTCCAAAATCGTAATGGAAAAGAAAAATATTTCCAAATAAGAATTTCAAAAACATATTCAACTGGTAATTTTAATAAAAAGTTTTTCCCACTGTTAACAGTAAAACAAGAAATACCACTAAGATTGTTAATTCATTACTATATTTCACTTAATATATTTACAGGAGAGGGATTAGGATCAGTAAAAAAAGGGGGAATGAATTATGGATTAATTAGGAGATTCAAAAGAGCCAAAGTAAGAGAAGATAGAAACAGTCCAACAGAAGATGATGAAATTCATAGAAATGTCATACAAGATAATATTGAAGATGAAGTAGACGAGATCACTGGTCCTGGTCCATCTAATGGAAATAAATCTTCTTATGGTCTACTCCAGAAGGGTGGAATAAATGCCCCTTCTCATAGAAATCTCAATTCTTCTTCTCGTCCAAGGGGTATTCAAAACAATGGTACTTATATTTTCCCTCAATCGGAATCCAATAAAAATAACTTTATAGTTAGAAAAATATATCAAATCGCTGGATTGGGCTTTCCAGGATTCAAACTGAAATTTAATACTCGTTTCTTTGACATGAAAACTTTAAAACAATATTTGTCTAAATACATTGAACAAATACCTAAAAATGAAGGTTTTTCGTTAGAATATAAATACATAATATTATATATTAGAATGTTAACAAATTTATGGACATTTTTAATGGTAAAACAAGACCGGAAGGATCAAAAGTTAATTTATAAATATCTTATTAATGAAATTGGTAAGTTAAGAAAATATATTCAATTTAACAATAAAAAGTATATAGATAATAATAGCTTATACATGGTAAATTTTATTGAAAAAGCAAACATGTATAGTAGTGAATTATTTTACAAATTTGTTAGAAAATTGACGGACACTGTAATTTGTGATCATGATATCAAAGAGATCAATTCTAGAGATGCCACTAAATTACACTTCAAATTACTTACTGTGTTTGATTCACTAATTGCTGCTACACATCAACAGGCAGTAGTACGTTTACAGAAATATATTTTGTACAGTGCATTAGACTATGATAATGCATCTTCCCAAAAAATGAATACTAATAATATTAAGTATAATTTCAGATATGCTAAGATCAATAAAGAGACTTGTGAAATTAATGACACTGATATCCATAGAAATATGGGTGATGATGATGATGAAGATTCTGATAATAATGTTGATGTTGATGGTAGTGGGGATACCCAAGGTCCCTTAGTAATTTTAAAATGTCGAAAAATTAGAAGGAAAGATAAATAAACTTTACTTATTATTTCCTCAAAGTTGATGAGAATTAGTGACCCTTGCTCTTGAACCAGTGCCAGTGCCAGTGCCAGGGGCAGATGGGTGAGGGATGGATGACTGATGATGGGTAAAGAGTGATAATTGTATGTATGACCTGGGTATGGTTTTCCGGTATTCCATGATAATTTAAGTTTTTTTTTTATTCCTAAAATGAATATATATTGTGAATATATATTATTGTAACCTTACATACTATATATTAAGTATATGAATATATATTATTGTAACCTTACATACTATATATTAAGTAAACGTTTTATTCAAAACAATATTATTTCAAGACATGGCTATCAATACAGATCAGATAACAATTAAAATTTTAGATTTATCACTGTTACAACTGATATGAGTGGGGCTTCTATGGGGTACTGGTACTATTAAGGGGTATAGGTAGTTAGAAGACAGGAGTATCAAATATGGGAGAGCTAAAAGGCCCGGCCCCCAAAATAAACTATCCACAGTAGTAATAACTTGCTACAAGACCAAATATGTTAGTCTAAGGGTTGATCACTGCGCTCCCACCTTGGAAGAAGAGATACTCTGTAATTCATGTACTTATTTATTAACCCCTTAACAACCCCCCCATATACACTCACACCAATAACAATAATAATAATAACTTTACCACACTATCTTACGTTAAAAGCCTTGGTCCACATAGGCAGGATACAAGGTTTACACTAATAACAAGCTAGGGTAAAGTACTACTGGATAAGCCCTGAAGCTGGATGCAGCTTAGGGTAGTGAAACCACGTGGGACCCTAATACAAAACACAACACTTAGGGGTACCCAAACACTGGCAAAATACTATCCCCAGGTCTCACCAATCGTTACTACCAGAGTAGGCACACTCACTAATGCCCTGTACTTAGCTTAAGGATACAGGAACTTCAGGTAAGGGAAATAAGTAAGAGGAGAAGGAAGGAGAGTAGGGGAGCAGCCACAGAGTAGGTCTATACCGCACCACACCAGCCAGAGAAGACCGAGCTAGCCACCAGCTGCCTCCCTCATGTTGTGGTGCCGGGAGGAGCCTAATTGATCGTGCAGCTAAGCACATTAAAGATCTTCCCCTATGCAACGTATTGTTACTTTATGAATGATTAGAAAGTATTAGTAAGCAAAGTTGGTGCCTATGTTATTATTTAATAATCAACCCCCAGCTCAGTCTTTAAATGCTCTTTGAGAAACAATAATAGTCTTACGTCTGGCAGGGAAGATACAAACAATTGACATTCTAGATGCCCAACTGTGCTACCAGGAAGTTTAATAGCTCAATTTTGACCTCTGGTTTCCACTGGAGAACCCAGGGTCGTAACAATCACCTGACATGATACAATTTAAAATAGAAAATATAAATTTAGCTCTAGTAAATGGATTGCGGCGGATTTTTATAGCTGAGACTCCTACTATAGCCATTGATTGGGTTCAAATTAAAAAAAATGCAACTATATTAAGTGATGAGTTCATTATTCATCGTCTAGGTCTAATTCCAATACCTTCAGATGAATTCATTAATAAATTAAAGATTCCATGGAAATGTCAATGTATTAACTTTTGTACGAAATGTGCAGTAGAATTTATTTTGGATGTTAAATGTCGTGAAGACAAACAATACCTCATAACAACATCTGATATAATACCATCTTTTCACAAAGAAATCCCAATTCCTTTGGTTAAACTTAATAATGGACAAGAATTATGCTTAAAAGCATATGCTATCAAGGGGATTGGCAAAAACCACGCCAAATGGAATCCGACAATTAATATAGATTTTGATTGCTGTAACAACACTTCTTCTTATTTTCTGGAAGATTGTAATAAACGAAAACAATTTTATTTCAATATTGAAAGTTCAGGTGCATTAAAGCCTGAAAATATTATGCTAATAGGCCTAGAAACTTTAAAAAACAAATTAACCTTCTTATTGGATAAATTTAAATGTTAATACTGTAAATAGAATACCAGACCGGGGTGTGTGTGTGTGTGCAAAAAAAAATGGAATAATAAATGATCAAATATTTATTTTGCTTTTAATTATTCAATAAATGCATTAAGACAAATTATTGAGCAAGAAATTGATTAGAAAAATTTTGTTTTTATTAAATCATATTTCGTTTTAACCTGATTAGAGTCGTTTAATTCTATATCTTCATTTAATGTATAAGATGAGAAGTTATTATAAATCCAAATGAAAAGTACTAAACTTATCAAAAAAATAGGAATTATAATAATAATAATAAGAACAGTCGAATTGATATTGATTGTTTCTTGTGTGTCATTTGGTGTAGTTGAGTTGGTGGTTTCTTCTTTGGGAGTTTCTTCTGTTGTTTCTAAAGTTGACTGGCTTTCTTCGGTTGTTGGTGGGGTGGTTGCCTTAATAATTATTATTTCTTCTGTTGAGACAACTGTATATGTTTTCGTCGCTGTATCATTTTCCCATGGTGGTGGTGTTGTGGCCATGGCCGGTCTTTCTGGTGATGTTGTTGCCTGGCTTTCTTGAGGGGAAGATGCTGTCGTCTCCTCGTGGGTGTCGTTGGTTGTTGTGGTTATGGTTGTTGTTGTCGAGGGAGGAGTAGTTCCTGTTTCCTCGTAGGTGTAGTAGTTTTCTGATGATGTTGTTGCCTGGCTTTCTTGAGGGGTAGATGCTGTCGTCTCCTCATGGGTGTCGTTGGTTGTTGTGGTTATGGTTGTTGTTGTTGTTGTTGTTGTCGAGGGAGGAGTAGTTCCTGTTTCCTCGTAGGTGTAGTAGTTTTCTGATGATGTTGTTGCCTGGCTTTCTTGAGGGGTAGATGCTGTCGTCTCCTCGTGGGTGTCGTTGGTTGTTGTGGTTATGGTTGTTGTTGTTGTTGTCGAGGGAGGAGTAGTTCCTGTTTCCTCGTAGGTGTAGTAGTTTTCTGATGATGTTGTTGCCGTTGCCTGGCTTTCTTGAGGGGTAGATGCTGTCTCCTCCTCGTGGGTGTCGTTGGTTGTTGTGGTTATGGTTGTTGTTGTTGTTGTTGTTGTCGAGGGAGGAGTAGTTCCTGTTTCCTCGTAGGTGTAGTAGTTTTCTGATGATGTTGTTGCCTGGCTTTCTTGAGGGGTAGATGCTGTCGTCTCCTCGTGGGTGTCGTTGGTTGTTGTGGTTATGGTTGTTGTTGTTGTTGTCGAGGGAGGAGTAGTTCCTGTTTCCTCGTAGGAGTAGTTTTCTGATGATGTTGTTGCCGTTGCCTGGCTTTCTTGAGGGGTAGATGCTGTCGTCTCCTCATGGGTGTCATTGGTTGTTGTGGTTATGGTTGTTGTTGTTGTTGTCGAGGGAGGAGTAGTTCCTGTTTCCTCGTAGGTGTAGTAGTTTTCTGATGATGTTGTTGCCGTTGCCTGGCTTTCTTGAGGGGTAGATGCTGTCGTCTCCTCGTGGGTGTCGTTGGTTGTTGTGGTTATGGTTGTTGTTGTTGTTGTTGTTGTTGTCGAGGGAGAAGTAGTTCCTGTTTCCTCGTAGGTGTAGTAGTTTTCTGATGATGTTGTTGCCGTTGCCTGGCTTTCTTGAGGGGTAGATGCTGTCGTCTCCTCGTGGGTGTCGTTGGTTGTTGTGGTTATGGTTGTTGTTGTTGTTGTTGTTGTTGTTGTTGTTGTCGAGGGAGGAGTAGTTCCTGTTTCCTCGTAGGTATAGTAGTTTTCTGATGATGTTGTTGCCTGGCTTTCTTGAGGGGTAGATGCTGTCGTCTCCTCGTGGGTGTCGTTGGTTGTTGTGGTTATGGTTGTTGTTGTTGTTGTTGTTGTCGAGGGAGGAGTAGTTCCTGTTTCCTCGTAGGTGTAGTAGTTTTCTGATGATGTTGTTGCCGTTGCCTGGCTTTCTTGAGGGGTAGATTCTGTCGTCTCCTCGTGGGTGTCGTTGGTTGTTGTGGTTATGGTTGTTGTTGTTGTTGTTGTTGTTGTCGAGGGAGGAGTAGTTCCTGTTTCCTCGTAGGTGTAGTAGTTTTCTGATGATGTTGTTGCCTGGCTTTCTTGAGGGGTAGATGCTGTCGTCTCCTCGTGGGTGTCGTTGGTTGTTGTGGTCACGCCGCGCCGCTCGAGAACACGCCCACGCAGCCTAGCGTCTACCGAAGGGACGAGATACGCCGGTCCGAGCTCGGTTCAGAACAGTTGGCCGGACAGAGCGGACGTCCCGGACCTTCACCTCGCCCAGTCTCCTGGCTTTTTTGAGGGGTAGATGCTGTCGTCTCCTCATGGGTGTCGTTGGTTGTTGTGGTTATAATTGTTGTTGTTGTTGTTGTTGTCGAGGGAGGAGTAGTTCCTGTTTCCTCGTAGTCCTGGCTTTCTTGAGGGGTAGATGCTGTCGTCTCCTCATGGGTGTCGTTGGTTGTTGATATTACTACCAGTCTTGGTTTGGCTGTTGTTGAGTTGCTAATAAGAGGTTTAGTTATCTTTTTCTTTTTAGTTGTTGTTGTGTTGTAAGCTGCTCTCTCATTTTCTGAAGTTATCATTAGTGAGACAAATGTAGATGTTTACGTCACTGTAACATTTTCCCATGATGTTAGAGGGGCTGTTGATGTTTTCTCATTTTCAATTAAGTGGGAAGATGTAATTGGTGTAGTTGTGTTTTTCTTTTTGGACCACATACAACTTTTGGTAAATCCAACTATTAATATGAGTATTAGCACATTCAGTTTCTTTTAGTGTCAGGAAAAGGTTGATATGTGAATCGATCAAAATTCACAGAAGAAATGAAATAAATTTGCTGTGATTTACTATATTTATATGGTCCACTAGGAAAATCGAGCACAAGACACTGCCAGGGTAGCAGGCTGTCACAAACCCCGTTAACAGCACTAGCCTGTGTGAGAGAGAGAGAGACACACACACACGTCCGCTCTCTCCGGGAGGCAGTGTGCCACTGTAAAGGAAAGGAGCCGGAGGATCTTTTTTTATCTCCTCTCTCCATGGTGTAGGTGCCGGAAGCACTCAACTATCTTTTAATATCAAATCTTGTTTGCTCCCAGTATGTGATTTACCTACCAATTTCAGAAGAATTTCGCAAAATTTTTAGGCAAATTTCCTTACAAATGGTGATTTACTAAAAAAAAAAAAAATAAAATAAAAGAGAATTTAGTTTTGTTAAAAAAAAAAAATATAGCATATTGGAATAATACAAAAATCTATTAATTTCTTTTAATAATTTTTAGTTTTACATTATCATTTTTAATGTTTAATTTCTTATTAGCACATATTAAGGAAATTTAATGCTGCTTCCTCTTGATTTTCATAATTAATACAATTCTCCTCTTCATTTAATTCTCCAACTAAAGGAGCTACTATTTTACTATTTTCCACATCTAAATTACACTTCTCTGCCTCTTTAAAATCGTCCTCATTAACTTTTTTCTCAACTTTTATTCGTTTGAATGGTGGTTCTTCTGCTGTGACACTTCCATTACATATAGGTTCTTCTACCTGAACTTCATCTATTATTTTAGAAATAATATCTTTATATTTGGGCATTAGTTTCTTCCTAATGCTATTATTAGTTAAAAGAATTTGTTTAATTGCATCAGAGGCTTGATTTCGGATATTGTTAGCTGGGACATCTGAATAAAAAACAGAATCTAAATTACATAGATACAGAATTATTTTGTTATTAAAAACTCCAATTTCAGATAAACCAAATGAAATTAAAGCATTAACAGGACACGGAGATTCTCTAATTTCAACAAAGGTTTCACTTGAGTAAGGGATTCGGTTACGACCAATCCCATATATTTTAGAATTTTTGATGTAAACATTTCCTAGCGGCGAACCCATGTAAACTTCATCTTCTTTAGAGTTGGCCACAAAAGGACAAAATTGAACACCTAAATTTATACGTTGACGCAAACACTGTTCTGAAATTGTGGCTGTTTTTGTATAAGTATTTCATTACATTTTAAAGAACATTGTTTATCTTTATGACCATCTATATACATTGATGCGCTCCAGATTTTACCCTGGGAAGGTTTATCAATTTTTAATGCCTCAGCTATTGGTTGGATTAGATTTTCTTCAAATATTTTCTGAATATCTTCACCGAATTCAATATTTCCAATCTTATTAGGTAATAAGGCAAATTTTGTTCCTCCCGAAACTATAAAACATTTGACCTCCAACAACTTAACGGTTAAGCTAGTTAAATAATCATTGTTAATTCTATAATATTTCATGTTGTTTTGGTTATTTGCCTTGATTTTTTCTTCAAATACAGAACTACCGAGTTTTTCATATTGTTCTTTAAATTTAGTTAATTTCTCTAAAATATTGTTTTTATTCAACTCTCTTAAATTTTCGATGGTTATCAATTTTTTTTGAATATTGGGTGGCTCATTGGGAAGTATATAATAATTCGAACTTGAATATTTGTTCAGCATTTCTGCAATAATTTCCATAACCTCTTCATCTTCGTTGATGAAGTTGAGGGTGCTATAATACTTTTCTTCAGTTTGAAGTTGAGGGGGAGGAGGGTGAGATTGATAAATTCCATCTGTAGTCGTTGGTTGGTGATATATTGAGGTTGCATTTTTTGCCTGAATTATTGTTTGTTGTTGCTGTAGTTGTGTTGTTGCTGATGGTGGATAGGTAGTAGAAGGTAAATATTGACCATAATATCCTGAGGTATTCATTGTATGAAAGAGTCAAAATGATATAATGAGTTATGAGCTTTTGATATCCTAATTATATACTGACTGACTTTAAAAAAAAAAAAAAAAAATATATATATATATATATATATATATATATATATATATATATATATATATATATATATATATATATATATATATTTATATATATATATATATATATATATATATATATATATATATATATATATATATATATATATATATATATATATATATAACTTTCAATAAAATGTATAATATGAATTTTCTGCCAATGTGTCTCGCCTTATGGCGACAAATGGTAATATAATTAACCACCGATCATCATCATTATCTATCTTATTTTGTTTATTTTCCATAATTATATCATACATATCACACTCCAAATTATAAACAAAAATAAAAAAGGCTAACATCTCTTCGAAACAGTTAGAATTTAATGTGAATAAAATGTCTGTATTATTAATATTGCTACTATTCACCATTGAGATCGTTGGTACCAAATGTGTCAGTTTGCTTACATTACCAGAAAGAAAATGTGATATATTTTTTAAATTGCTAAATTTTCGACATTGAGCATCAGAATCTAGAGTCACCCACATTTTTCTTTTGGTCTTATCATAATGAAAAGTTGTACGTAAAATAAAATTACATTCAGAATTTTTTTTCTTATTCTTATTCTTATTATTATTATTATTATTATTATTATTATTAGTAGTAGTAGTACTATACCACCATTTATGTTTTCTAGTCAAAGACGACATATAAAATTTTGAATTTTCTAAACACTCGTAATGAAATGAGGGCCATATTGAAGTTATTTCAATGCAAGGAATATTTAACAAAAGCTCACAGGCACTCAGATTATAAACTCTATAACCATGTGCAACATGTTTTTCATACAGCTGATATCTTTCATTTTTTTGATAATCCAAGCTTAAGTTTTCTATACTATATTGAGACGCATTTTCTGAATCAGCAGTCTGAATAAGAGCATTAACAGTTTGGCCTATATCAGAAATTAATCCCATTAAACGATTAATTATTTGTATTTTGGGTCTATATGTAATAGCTGGACATAGACACACACTCTTGGGTAGAATTAAAGCCCTTGGTACTAATGGTACCATTGTATAGTATGAAATATGAGTACCACCTTCTGCTGTTATTGTACCTGGATGAAGTTGCTCAATTTTAGTTCCCAAGCAATAATGAATGCAACTAGTTGATTTATACATATGAAGAGGTCGAATTTTAATGGTACTCAAAAACCGCTGGTGGTTGATCTCATCATCATTTTGATTTATTATTTGATTAAACCATTGTGTTACTTCATTTCTAATATTCTTAAAAATGTGAGCTGGGTCATTGTCCCGTAAAATCATAAGAACATGTTGCAATAAATTTGTTAAGTCACGATGATTACTAAGGTTGATACGTTTTTTATAACCACTGATTTTACATTTATTGCCAACTTGTCTTTCTTGTATAGCCATATAATGTTTTTTTTTATTAGCACTAGAACACCAAATGCATTTTCGATAGCTAGTTTGAGATAACATGTAGAAGGTATATCTTGTCTGAGATTAGTATTATAACGATTAGCCAATTCATCTCCAGTTCCTGCTGAACGAGATACCTTCAGAAATAATGAATCAGTGTCGCCATATAAAACTGTCGCTCCAATTCCATTTTCATCTTTAGTATAAAAATGTTGAGCCTGATTAAGATGATACCGACCATAACCAGTAACCATGCATGGGACCAGTTCATCTGCGAGTAGTTTAATGGCCGCCATTGCCCCATAAATAGAATTTACCATAATCTTAAGAGCGTTAGCTTGAGTGGTCATTCCTAATTTTTTCATAATACCTTGTTCATTTACTAATTTTTCACATATCTGACGTAATGGTGATTGAGTGTATGGTTTTCCTTCTTGGACTTTAACACTAACATAAGCAAAATAAGGATCTTCATCCATAATAAGTATATGAAATAAATTTTCATCAACTTCTGGGAGTTGACAACGTGAAATTCGAGTCACGAACCCTCGATTTAAATTATAGTCAATAATTAAACTAGGATATAATGAACAAAAATCAAAAACAAATATTGAATGAGTATTAGAAGCTAAATGTACTCCAATTTTCGGTTCAAGAACTTCAGCGCCTTTGTGTTTTTTCTACCTGTATCCAAATGATCCTTTTGTTCGATGGAATGTCTAGCGTATCGATTTTGTGGAAGAATACGACCTATTTCCCATTGAGATTGTGAATAACAGTTTACTTTATTAATGAGATGTTCGTCAATAGGAGCCGTATAAATTGAATTAAGTAAATTTATAAGGTAACGTCTCACAATAGCTGTAGAACTGGCACCAAGACAATGGTATGGGTCAAGGTCGCCCATACGAGATAAACCCATTGTAATTCTAATAGTATTAAGGTGCCCATTCAATTGAGTGACCAGATCCACATCTACAGTACAATAATCTAGAAAATTTTCAAAAAAAAAACTCTCCGGTTCCTCTCCATTGTCTTCTAAATTTTTATACATTTTATTTATAGCTACAATATTAAAATCTACTTTATTGCGGCCCATTATAGCTTCTGCACAAGCATCTAAACTATCAGAAGGTGGTTCAAGAAACTTACCAACTGGAAATTTTTTTTTACGGCAAATCATAACATCTACATCTATAATCCAAGGTGGAGTCATATGGGGTACGGTTCTCATATCACAATATGACCTTAAAGTGTAAGTGTGGAAAAATATATGTCCAGGTAAAAGACCATGAAATAGTGCTAGTTTGAAGAGGAATGGATGGTCGTATCCATCAGTGTTATAACCAGTAGCGAAAATATGTTGAGGTTTGCTTAGTAACTCCAAAGATCGAGAAAGAGTCTGTTTTTCTGAAGAATATAATTCAACATGGATCGAAATTCCTTGTTTAGTTATCATGGAAAATTCTCTATTTTTGTTTTGAGAATTTGGATAATATACAACCAAAAGGGTATTTATGTCACTTAATTCAGTTGGGTATTGGGCATTCATTACAGTTGCTGTTTGAAAAGAAGTAGCAACTAACCTATCATATGAACTATCCCCTAGAGGAATGGCACCAGTTAAATCATGCCGACTAGTTTCTATATCAAATGAGAGGATCCGATATGGTGGAAAAAAGCTCACAAAAACAAGTTGATTGTCATGTACTTTAAATAAACCCCTAGATTGAAATTTTGGATTTTGTCGTCGTTCACAGTCAAAATAACATTGGTATGAATTAAAATATTTACCCATAGCATTAATACCAAATGGATGATAGTTATATTTTAGAAAGTTAAAGAGATCCATACACCTACGATAACCTTTACAAAAAACGCGAGCGGCATAACCTCGATATTTTTCCAATTGCAAATCTTCCAATGAGGCTTCGCCCATAATCAAATGACCACTCTGACTATGTTCAGCTTCAAGAGTATAATAATCTATCAGCCCACAATTATACAAAAATATCATAGAACGATCAAATAGTTCACGTTGTTGTGTAACTAAAACTAAGTGATCAAAATTTGATGCATCAAAAATTACTCGTATAGGGTCTTGTGGTACTATATTTTCACGATTTAAACCACTATCTTGAATTTGATTTCGAGGCACTGGAATCCCATAAAATTCTTGTTCTTCAACATTCCATGAATATATCCACACATAATCTAGCATGGATAATTCAACTAGTTTGGGTTTCATATTTAAGTTTACAAGAAGAGAAAGGTAGAAGAAGGATAAATATACTGTCATATATTTTTTTATTTTTTTTTTCTTGTATTATAATACTATAATATTCTTCTGCCATATAAATATAACCCAATTAGTTTTTTTATATAGTGAAACATTTTACATTTGTTTAATCAATTTCATCATTACTTGACTTGATGATAACACTTTCAAATAGTACAGTCAACATTTTTAGTTTGTCACTATTTAATGACTTTGCATGTTGATTAATTATATCTGTTATTCTAATGAATGATATTGATTTATTGTCAGTCATTAAATAATCCTTAACCCATTTATTTTTTTCTGGAGATAGATTGGGAAAAATAATATGGATATAAAATGTATTTGAACAGAGTGTTATTTGGTAAAAAAACATCTAATTCTTTATAATCTAATTCTTTATCGTTTTCTATAAATAAAATTTCTAGATCAATATTAGCAGTTGTTTGCTTATCATGATCTTTCTTTTTCAACTTTTACTTTTTTGTTTTTGTTTTTTTCTTCTTCTGCAAATCCATTATTAATGCCAAATGGGACAGTCAAGAGTTATTTAATTTCTGCATAATGAACAACACACCATCTTTAACTGTAAAAAAAAAAAAAGGAAATTACCATAATTTATTAGAAAAATTGACTATTTCATAATGAAAGTATATCATTTCAGAGAAAAATGAGGCAAAAAAAAAAAAAAGTACAGTTCAATAATTTGAAAATTAAATTTAATTAATTAACACTTTTCTGAGAACTTCATTTGGATTTACGGGTAGGTTTATTTAAGCGCTTGTCGGATCACGACTTACATTTATGGACTGTGTTATAGTGGGTATATACTACTCGATCGACTTGGGGTTTGTATGAAAATGTTTGCCATTAAATTTCTTGTTTTCTCTAATAGGCACTACAGTGCCTATTTGAGAAAACGGTAATGTATTGTAATTTGAAGGAGAGACTATTGAATTGGTGACACAACGTGGGTAATCGCGCACTCCACACACTCTTGTGTTGGCCGCGATCATGATTCTACATTTATATCCATATGTCTGTGTAGAGAATTTTATTCTGAACACTATACAAACCAAAAAAAACCAGTTAACTTGAAAAACATGAGCAAATTAATAAAATTTTTTACGCTCATGGGTACAATCACGACAGTGTTGTCGCTGCTGAAATCACGGCTAACGCTTCACCCAGTTCCCACACTCGTGTGGAACATAATTAGACATTGATAGGCATATGTCTGGGTGGGGAATTTTATTGTGAGTTCCGTGATATCAAAATAAGCGCTGTAGGATGACTGTGAGGCTGGTAACAAACGAAAGAGTATGAACATTTACTTTCTGTTTGGGTGTCACGGCGAGTCATCTTCGTGTTTATTTACTTCGTGGTGGGATAGCAAATGCTTTGGTGACATTCACTTTTTTCTGCACTAAAGTGTTTTAAACCTTTAATAATCAAATATATGACAAAAGGATAATAATAATAATAATAATAATAATAATAATACAACTTTAATCTTACTGTGAATCCTCCAGAAGTAGGACGACCAGTATGTTGCTTATTGATTGGTCAAAAGATAGATGGATACTGAATGTGTTGTGGAGCGGTGGGTGTGTGTGGCTGGGAGCAGGTTGAGCACGATGTGGATGAGGCACACTGGAGCCACAAACTGAAGGTCTGACGGAGGGCTCTGGGTGCTACTCTCCCGGTGGAGAGAAGTGGTGGTGGGGGGAAGGGGAGCTCCTAATGTCTCATTGTTCGTTGTTGCTAGTGAGAAGGCAAATGTTTTTCATTATTTTGGGAGTTGACTCCTTTCCCTTTTACCCATTTAATCAACCAATATAGATTTCTGAGCCTACTGGGTTTTATTTATCATATCTACAGTTTAAACTGTGTATGAAGTCAATTTATAAACTACCACCACATCCCAAATAATTTCATTCACTCTCCCTTTCTCTCTCTCTTTCTCATTCACTCTCTCTCTCTCTCATTCACTCTCTCTCTCTCATTCTCTCTCTCTCTCTCTCTCTCTCTCTCTCTCTCTCTCATTCACTCTCTCTCTCTCTTTTTCTCTCTCTCTCTCTCTCTCTCTCTCTCTCTCTCTCTCTCTCTCTCTCTCTCTCTCTCTCTCTCTCTCTCTCTCTCTCTCTCTCTCTCTCTCTCTCTCTCTCTCTCTCTCTCTCTCATTCACTCTCTCTCTCTCTCTCATTCACTCTCTCTCTCTCATTCACTCTCTCTTTCTCTCTTTCTCATTCACTCTCTCTCTTTCTCATTCACTCTCTCTCTCATTCACTCTCTCTCTCTCTCTCTCTCGTTCTTCTTTTCTTTTCTTTTCTTCCACTAAAATTAAACTAAATTATAAAATATCTTCCAGACAGTCAGCAGCGAGAATTCCACATGGTGTATAAATTCTACCGTCATAACCACAAATAAGTAAACAAGTACAATACAATAGTTTTATATAAGCATATCCATATAGAGCTATGTCTTTATTAGATGCATCACGTGACAGTTGGGCCATTTAATAAAGCTTTGACGGTTCATTCCTTCAAGAAAAATTTGATGAGCTCGTTCATTTATTTTGCCGACAATCTGCCATAAATGATCGATTGAAAAACGAGATGATTCAGACTGAATCATACATTTTATTGTATTATTATTACTTACACTAGGAAATATTTTTTCAACAAAATCAACATAGGATGGTGTAGGTTGACGAATAAACTGTAGCAAATCATTATAAGATATCGAAAAAACTTTTTGAGTTTTAGTTATTTTATGATAAATCTTTCTAAGATGAATGAATATATCATATGCTCTCGAGGAAGATTCAGTTATAGCTAAACGATACAGAGCTCCATGAATTTCATTTCTGTTAAGACCATATAGGTAATATAACTTTAAAATTTCATCATGATCAAAAGCTAAACGTAGACTACCTGGTAAGACAAAATTTGTACGAGGATGGAAAAGAATAACGGCTTCAGCTTCAGAAGCCACATTATGACTTACTGGAATAACTTGCATGGCATCACCATCGAAGTCTCCATGATTACCATGCACAATGCTAGTGGGGATAGCCATGACTGGATAGATCCAAAAAGCTTTCACCCGATGCAAGGTAAAATTTCTATCATCAAGTGTAGGATAACGGTGGGCAAGAACATAACGTGGACAATCTAGTCGTCTCCATACACTAATAGGAAGAATACATTCATCTGGTTCAAGTTCATTACAGGGGGTAATCATGACGCGGGCTGAACCAATGTATCGTTTATTGTGTCCATGTTGACGTATAGAAGAAAATTTACCACTTTTCATTCGACTCAACACTGATCCATAACTCGTTTTAACTTTACTCATATTTACACTAGGATCTGAAATAAGTTTTTTGTAAAACGGCAATGATCGTTGATGATTCATAAGGAAGGCTAAAGGTGGAATTAACCGGTGAATTCCATTCGATAACTTTATATGCACACTATAATTAAGTTCATTAGGATCATTTCTTAATTCAAATTGTGATTGGGTTGTAAGTCGCTCAAATAATATTCTTGGGTTTCTAAAGAGGAATTTATCATGAGTGTTATTATTATCTGCTTTTGATGAGCTATTTCCTTGCCATATATGATTAAGGTAAATTCTAAATTCAGCATATGAATGTTCATATTTTGTTTGGCACGCTTTACATTGCCATCCACCTGTTGTTGGACGAAAAATACGGTTTCTCACTTTAAGATAACGAAAAATAGCATTAGAAAGACCCTGGACTGAATTTGCATTTGGGAATACACTTGATAATAATTCTTTATGGGGTTTGAAAATTAAATGACATTGAGAGCACTTTATAAAACGAGGATAACTATCATTTAAGTTTCTAGTTAAAACTTTATAATTACTCATGTAACGTTTAAATTTATTTCGATCAATACAAATTACACAATTTATAAAGTAACAACTAGGACAGATTGACTGACTAAATGCTATGAAATATTTTAGATCTGTCTTAACCAGTTGGTTTGTTAATTTAGATATTCGTATATACTTATACGATATATTTTCATTTCCAATATTTTGTTTTCCTTTCATGTTGCTTTCAAAATTAGTAGATTTAGATTTAATGTTGCAAATATTTAATACAATGTCATCATAAGTTTCTAATGAAATTTTTAAAGGTTTTATTATATAATATGATTGTTGTTTTTGTCCCAATTGGGAAACTTTTTTACCCATGAAAGCTTTTTCGATATTTAATGATGTATTTTTATATCCCCTAATAGGCATTAACCATTTGTAAGAGGTCGTTATAGTGAAAGAGTGTTAGTATTTGTGAAAAAAATATTACATCGCGTTCCTATATAAAGTACAGTACCCTTCCTTCTGATATTATTTATTCTCTGACTCCCAAACCTTACAATGGTTAGGAAGAATCCCACTCAAACTAAAACTTCAGCATCAGTTATGGACATAGCAGCAATTGCTAATCAACCTGAAGTGGTTGAATTAACTAACAAGAAACAATCACGCAAAAGGAAATCACAATCTCCTAATGCTCTATATCGTAATTTAATGATTATTAATGAAGAACAGGAAGACGAAAAATATTTAATTACATACAATTCAGGTAATAGGAAACTGAAAACCAAGGAAGAAATTATCCAAAAAGTGGATGAAACTTTTCATGTATTTAAAGAAAGTCAAAGAGAAGAAAGTAAATACCACATCATTGCAGGGCATGAAGATAAAAAAATGGACAAATGCGAAAGTATTTTGATTAAGTTTTATAAAAAAACATTGCCACCATCAATTCCAAATATACCCATTCCCGAAGTTGTGGTAATGGAACCTGATGAAGGAAAAGGAAAAGAAATTTCGGCTTCAGAGTTATCAGTAGAAGAATCATCGCAAGCATTTATATCTCCATCTCCATCAACATCCACAGCAAAAACAGACGCTAACCTTATCCAAGATCCATTATGTTCATCAGAAAAAGTTGTTTTTAACACCCCTCCATCTTCACCATCACCATCATTTCCTTAGGTACTTAAATTACTGCCACCACCACCACCACCACCACAACAACCACCACCAACTCCAACTTTATCCATCCCCCCCCCAAAAAAAAAAAATGTGGTAATAGAACAGATGATGATGGAAAAGAAGAAAAAGAAGAAGAAAAATTTCAAGTACTATATATCTCATATCATTGTTCCATTTTGATCACCATCATAATTCCCTTAGAAACTTAAAATAAAATATTAAAAAAATTGTATAAACTATATGAATTATAAAATTATAACTATAACCACCATAATATAATAAACAAAAATATATAACTTATTTTTTTTTTCCTAATGTATATATATATATATATATAGCTTACCATTTCATTCACTATAATTTAGTTCAACATGTTGAAGAACAAAATAGACATAGGACAGATTACATCACTATATCAACCTCCTCCAGATGGTTGTTATGCTGGTGTTGTTGTTGATAGTATATTTAAACATAGAAAACTGACAATAATGAAGAATATTGAAACTATTTTAAAAAGTCTTAATTATCAGCTTCTCTATTTACCATCAAAAAGTAATGAGAATAATGGCACTTATGATGATCTATTAGAGATACTTCCACCCAAACTACCAATATGTACCAATTCCTTTCTTGTTATTTATGTGACGCATGGTAATGCAAATGGATACAATGAAGACGAAGAGTTACTAAATGTACCTCATTATAATAGTTCACCTCTAAATATCAGGCGGCTAGTCGAACAATTTGAAAATGAAATTAACCGGCCCAGTCTTCAAAAAACATATATATTTATTGTGGTTACTGACAACAGTAGCAGCAAAAAAGACTTCAGAATCCTCTTCCTTTGTATCTTTTTATACAAAAGCTAACATTAATGTAATGTATGTTAGAACAGAGACATCAACCACATCTTGTTTAGACAAAATACTTCTAATGAATGCTGACCTAAGATCTATTGTATCAATTATTTTAGGGGAATTAAATTCTCTGTAACACTGTTATGAATATGAGAATATATATCGTTGGGAGTTGAATTTTCCAACTGACATAAATTATCAGACAGCTTACTGGGACGAATATTAATGTAATAATGTTGTCGACATTGTGGACATGGAACAATAATGGGCAACAGGCTAGGATAGCTATTTATAACATATGCTATGTTGGAATCTTTTCTAAACCGATTATCTTTCTGGCTATATTTGGCCAGTGTGTGGAATATTCGCCAATAAAATGGGCCCCAAAATTTTGTACCCATACGCTGAGGCAAAGGATATGTTTTTGTGGTAGCTGTCGTATAATGCAATGAACCGGGTGGAAATTTAGATGTGGCTGTTGAAATGAAAGATAATTCGCCTTCAACAAGAGGTACTGCCCCATCAGCTTCTAGTTTATTCAGAAGATCTACCAAATTTGAAACTCCATTAATGCGAAAGTTTGTCTGAAAAAGTTGTTGTAAATATTTTAAGCGACTGATATCATTTGTTATATAGGTTTCTAAAGCAAAGAATGAAGGCTTAATTTTATATTTATTATTATTCTTAATTTTACTGTTAATAATAGACTGGGCCTCGAATAAGAAAATATTATGAAGTTCCTTGGGACTTTTTAGTTGGATACCATTATTATCTCTGTCATCATCACCATCTTCATCATCTACATAAACCACCATATTGACGACTGTTTGAAGTGTATATAAAAAGGATGAAATTAAGATATTATTGGCGGACTGAATAGTTGATGAGTTGGTTTGATAAGAAGGGTTTAGAGCTTGAATGTAATAATCTAAGATTATTGAAAACGTATATAATATAAATGTTGGTAAACATAAAATGGCTGGAAATTTTACGTTCCTTTTATAATCAAAAAACAGTTTATAATTGAAAAGACACTGTTGTTGCTGCTGCTTTTCCATTTTTTGTATTTCTCTAAAAACAATATTAATGTTTTAATGATAATTTGTACATGACCCTGGTAACGGGAATATCTTGAGGTTATATTGAGATGATTTTGAGCTATTTAGTGTTCCCATGACCCGATCCTAGCTAGACCAAGCCGCCAGTGACTGCTGATTAACTCCTAGGTACCTAATTACTACTAGGAATCAGGGGCATCAGGGTGAAAGAAACTCTACCTAATGTTTCTCGCGGGCACCCGGGATTTCGATCCAATGTGCTGTCAACTCAGCTGCGCAGAACAATTTTATTTCTTTAATTTAGATATGAGGTGGAGTATTTTGTAAAAAGTTTTTTTTTTTTTTTGAATTATCCTAAATAAAAAACAATAAGCAATGACTGTATTTTTAATAATAATATTATTCTTTATAACAGTTATAATAATTATTTATTTATGTAAAAGAGGAGAAAGAGGAAGAGACAAAGGAATAGATGCAGCAGGTGGAAGTGTAAGTGGCAGTGAAGGAGGAGGTGAAAAAACAGATGCAGGTGGTAGAGGAAGTGAAGAAGGAGGAGGAGGAGGTGAAGGAACAGATGCAGATGGAAGAGGAAGTGAAGGAGGAGGAGTTGGCGACAAAGGAACAGATGCAGGTGGAAGAGGAAGTGAAGGAGGAGGAGGAGGTGAAGGAACAGATGCAGATGGAAGAGGAAGTGAAGGAGGAGGAGGTGGCGGCAAAGGAAAAGATGCAGGTGGTAGAGGAAGTGAAGGAGGAGGAGGTGGCGGCAAAGGAACAGATGCAGGTGGTAGAGGAAGTGAAGGAGGAAGAGGAGGAGGCGGCGGCAAAGGAACAGATGCAGGTGGTAGAGGAAGTGAAGAAGGAGGAGGAGGAGGTGGTGGCGGCAAAGGAACAGATGCAGGTGGTAGAGGAAGTGAAGGAGGAGGAGGAGGAGGTGGTGGCGGCAAAGGAACAGATGCAGGTGGTAGAGGAAGTGAAGGAGGAGGAGGAGGAGGAGGTGGCGGCAAAGGAACAGATGCAGATGGAAGAAGTGAAGGAGGAGGAGGAACAGATGCAGATGGAAGAGAAAGTGAAGGAGGAGGAGGAGGAACAGATGCAGATGGAAGAGGAAGTGAAGGAGGAGGAGGAGGAACAGATGCAGATGGAAGAGGAAGTGAAGGAGGAGGAGGAGGAGGAACAGATGCAGATGGAAGAGGAAGTGAAGGAGGAGGAGGTGGCGGCACAGGAACAGATGCAGATGGAAGAGGAAGTGAAGGAGGAGGCAAAGAAATTCCTCAAGGCCTATTACAATCTTCTTCAATTAGTCAAATAGAAAATTCTGTGCCTCAGGAACTGGTACAATTCTCGATGACTCAAACAGGGAAACAATACAACAGGAAATCAATTTTAGAATCACTATTCTTCCCTTTTATTGAGGAAGATATAAGAATAAAATCAGGTTTTTTCATTGTTCCTACATTACCATTATCATATAATCTTAAGAATAAATTTGAAATTGAAAATACCATAGTAAAACCTTTTAATACCTTTCTTATTAATTATAATAATGCTTACAAATATTGGCATAATAGTGAATCTTTTCACATAAATAAAATATTGCAAAATTGTGTATATGATAAAGGATATTATTCCAAAAACCCAATTGTTTTAATATTTCCATGGAATATTTCAGATAGTGTTGACGTTACTGATTTGAGTGAAATACGAGATGTCCAGTTAAATAATCATATAGAATCAATATGAGTAAGATCACAAAATGAATCCAAACCAATTTACATGAATAGACTCTGGATATCATGTACCCATGCAGCCAGTCAAGATTTATTTATACAGGGATTTTCAAAATATGATTTCCCAATGGAAGAAGATTCATTACCGCCATTTGTGGTAATGAAACTTGAACTTCAAGAAGGTAACAATGAAGTGGAATTTAAAATTGAGACAAGGAACATTATATTTAAAAATATAAAATTGAACATTTAGGTAGAGGGGTCTGAAGATATGGATATGGTAGAAGAGGTGGAGGAAAAAAAAGGAGAAACTGGAGAAGGAACCACCATTTTCATATAATCCCAATAGACCATTATATACTACTACAGTTCGTTCTCTTCTTTCCTTACTTCAAAAATATCAATTATCCTCTCTTTTTTTTTTTTTAATGATGGTAAAATTATCATATTATTTTTTAATAAACTTGAATCCAATTCAAATTTCTATAAAGGTTATGATACAAAAAATCTAAATAATAGAACAAAATGAAGGAAAGTAGTCATGTACCTATGCCAAATATCAGGATGAGATGAGATTGTTGAACCTCTCCCCCTACTCCTGGTAACCCCAAAATACTATGATGTCAACAGATGGGAGCAGACAGTAGAGAATCCAACATTTGAATAAGGAGAAGGATTATGGGGAAATTTATTTTTTCTGTTTATTACTTCAGCCAACAACATATCCTTCAACATCGATCTTAACAGTCTCTCGACACCAACCAAAAATTTGGGTATCAGGAAAATAAATATGACTACAGTCGAACACTATGGTAGTAACTCCCAGGCACCTTGTCTGGACGTCGCATTAAATCAGTACTGGAAAAGAGTGGTAAAAGATGTTACTTTTTAATATAATATCATAATGATCTTTTAAGAGGAAATGACGTCATATCATTTTGACAGTATATATATTAGTGAATGTAACTCTTAGGCTGTTCATTTGTGCTAATTCACATGGAGAACAAAGAGGCTGGGGCCAAGATAAGCCCTCGTTACCTCCAGTTTAACAGTGAAATAGGGAAAAGTATTAAATTTAAAACGTTGGAATTTTGCAGGCTCGTAACGTTAGAACATTTCGTCTATTGGTGGAAAAGAGAATTGCTTGTGGAGCCATACCTTCTGAAGGACGATCATGAGGATGCTCTGACTATAACGTGGGATACCTCCTGAATGACAATCAGTTGAGGATGCTCTGACTTATAATGTGGGATTCCTCCTGAATGACAATCAGTTGAGGATGCTCTGACTGTCATACTGAAGCGTATGGATACCAATGATAACGCATGATAACATTCATTAAGTTATCTTCTCAGCTCATTACCACCAACTTTTTCACCAGAAAAATGGATGGAATTGAAATATCTATTCCCATAAATGTAAAGGTTGAAGCTTATCATCTTCTTTCCTCACAAATTGTAAGTATTAGTTATCATTCTCTTTCATTATTATATGTCGTACCTAGTAGTCTTTATGGGTTAATTTAGGTTAGGTAGCCGAAAATTTTAATAATATTTATGAAAATACATTGAATTTTTTTTTTTACAGGCTGAAGGAAGGATGGATGTTATTCTACATTTACCTTCTACTCTCCCTGACCTTTTTACCCAATTATCATATAATATACTGATGATTGATACTTCAACTTCAATGAGTGTTTATTGGTCAGCATTAATGAACCAATGGAATAAGTATATGGCTCCTATTTTAGAGAAGTGTGGAAATGAAACTGTTAGGTAATACCATTAGTGATGTTATTGAGTAAAAGGGATGTAGCCCACAGATTCAAAAAAGTGATTTTACAAATAGTTCTACTGATTTAATCGGAGCATTAAAGAAAATTCAAGAGGAAATTGAAAGTTGTCAATCAAAAGATATTAAAGTGTTTTTTATTACTGATGGCTTCCATAGTGTATCAAGAGATAAGGCTGAAACTCAACTTGAAAAAATGAAATGTCCTGTTGGAAAAAAGTGTGAATTTTTTGTGTTAGGAATTGGAAAAGAATATCCAGTTAAACAGAGTTTATTTTTACAAGCACAACTTAATACTGGAAATACAATACCAAATTTATTTCAAGTACTTGAAATGGATGATATGGAAGATGTAATGAAGAATATAAGTAGTCATTGCAGTTCTGTAAAAATACGTTTATCTGTAGAAGGCTCTTTATTGCCTGGTGGAACATTAGAAAGTGAATTTTATCTTGATGAGTATGTTTATCTTAAACAATATAATGGTGAAAAAATATACATGTTTACAAATAGCAAAACTGAATATATTCTTCATTTACAATTTCAAGATTTAAATGTAAAAATAATGGATCAACTGATTACACAATGGAATCGGAGAATAATTCAAATTTATAACAAAGACCAAGAGAATTTTTTTTTTTTTGAGAGAGAGAGAGATTATTAACATAGAAAAGAAAATTTGTGATGAACTATTTCTAAGGATTATGAACATAAAAGATGTAAGAGGTAATTTTACTGGGCGTTTTAAGGGAGTTTACACCAATATTGAAACTAATCTCAGGGAAAAAATCAATGGAATAAAGAAACTTATTGAGGAAGGACAATATCTTAAAGAAATGGAATTAGCTGGTGTAGTTTTGAACTCAATAACAGTATCAAGTCACTACTATTCAAAGAAGGCCTATCAACTAAAAGGATACACTGACAATGACTTTAAAAAGGATATAGATGATTTTGTGAAAATATTTGAAAAAGTAAAACACCATATTCTTGCATTACAAGTTTTACCGGAAAATTGTTGTAGGATTTCTCTCACTTCAACAGTCAGTGATTTACAAGAACCAAAATTTCTAACACTGTTAAATTCAGTCAATAAATTCCAGTTATCGACTGTTTGGAACATAACAGGCATTCCTGTACTTTTTCGTAACTTAAACTGTACATTCTTAAATATTTGGTCATATAATATTATTCAAATTGTTGAAGCCCCCTTTGATTTAATTGGAGTGACAGCCCTTGTGGATTTTGTTAACATATATGGGGAAGTTGGTCATAAATACAATGAAATTGAAATTATTAATGGTAAACAAAAAACTCACTTTAATGCTATTATACCAATTTTCACACCTGAGGAGGCTCATGTTATGGGATCACTGATGGAAACTAACCTTTTTGCTAAAATGATGACTTTTGCAGTTTTGAGGAATCCGATTATTAAGGATCACAATGCTCATCTAGGATCATTAGCTGTCTTGTTGATAAAACTCTTTGAGAAGTATCCAATTAAAAGCCGACCCAAGTATGTTTGTAGAATAATTAATAGTATTCAAGCTACTGTTGTTAATGGATACATGAAACGATGGAAGCTGAAAAAATATTGGGAGATTTTGAAAAGTGAAAATAATATAAATCAAGCATTAATGACAGAGAGTATTTTAAAATTTGATGGAATATCTCTTAAGTGTGAAACGCTAATTAAACCCATGTTCCTAATGTATATGATGATGAGAGATAATAACCCAGAGTCCCCTCAGTATATGAAGACTTTAATAAAGAGAATCATGAAAATAATAATTTTAGAATATGTGGGCAGATGTGTTTGTAAAGGCAAATTTGAGTATCCTTACTCACATTTTTTTATCACCTCTGATAAATATAAGAAAGAGAAGCAGAAATGTTTGGAACATAATGTTGAAGAATCTGAATATAATATAGAAAATTATTATACATTACATGAAGTTCGAAAAGCTTTAAAACATTTAGATGTGACCAAACTTTGTCCAGCCAATATTTTTCCTTTAAAGGAAATACAAATAAATGGTGAGAAAATTACAGCCCTTTATTCATGGTCTCATGCAGGAGATTTGTCTTTAAAAACTTTGAGGATATTTGTCATAGAGATGATGAAGGAATTTGAAGAGTATGAAATCGAATTAGTATTGAATGAGTTGTTTAATGACATTTTTTTTTTAAATGTTTGTATCATGCTTTGAAGTTTCCAAGCTCTCGTGAAAGACTAAAAAAATTTGAGCAAATTGAGGACTATGATAAATGTAGCTTTAATATTAGAAATGAGATGATTAGAGAAGTCATAGAGAAATGGAATCTCAGAGATATTTATAAAAAAAAAGTGGAAAAAAATTGGGTGATGTCATACATGAAAGTTCACCAAGAAATATTGAATCCAATGACACCTAAGGAAATAATGGATAAAGTCCATCAGATGGGATTGTTTAATTGTGAGAAAACATCATTCCATGATATATATATATTCAGATATGATGTTAAAATCTTAACAAATGCTTGTCAGATATCCACTTGCCCCTATTATCTAATTCCCAGTAAGAATTGTGGTCAACATTTATTTATAGAACGATCCCAAATGGGTGAGGCCTTTCCTCATGCTCTTCACAAAACAGCTCATAAGACTAAATATAGTATTAAAAAAGGTCTTGAAGAATTTCAGAATGGAACATATACGAAAAAAGGAAAGAAATTATTAGATTCAACATATAAAGAATACAAAAAACATTTGATACAATTACAAAAAATATATAAACATGATTGATACATGGTAGGGGGATTGTATATTAAACTGATGATTTAGGTTTTTTTTAGAATCAAATTAAAGAAATTAGTTCCTACTGGCGGTGGGAGATTAGTTGTAAGACGTGATACAAACGAACTCATATCATCTGGAAGTAAATCTGAACGTTCAGAGGCCATAATTTGACGTTTAACATCCTCAAAACTTGTCGCAGAAATAATATTGGCGGGAAATTTATTTCCTCTGCGATTTATGGAATTAATAGAGGCATTAGATAACACCGTTAATTGGAGAAGTAATGCAGAATAATTTATATTAATGTTTTCAAATCGTCTAAATATATGATGTAAATTTATTAAACTACATAGTTGACCAAGATGTTTTTTTACCCCTCTAATATCTGTAGAATATATTAGAGAGATATTTGGGTTGGCAATCTGTAGATGAACAGCATCAATTAACCACCCGGGACAATTGTTGAAGATCGGATGATTATGACAGGTTCCGTATCGTTTGATTTTATCTGTCATTAGGTATTCACACCATACTCGTGCCATTCGCAAGTCAATGAGGTTGTTTATGCCTATTAGTGATTTATTTTCATAAAGAGCAATATCACGTTTGAAAATGGGATCGAAAATATTTGGGATAAGAGGACATTCAAGCAATTTATGTTGTACAAAGTATAAACTATCACTAATATTTTTACAATCATCTATTAATCCTGAATATACCGAATTGGATGATGTTTGATTAATAGGATAGGTAAAATATGGCATTATTGTAGTAGTAGTAGGAGTACTATTAGTAGTGGTAGTGGTAGTGTTTGTTGTGGTGGTAGTAGTAGTAGTAATAGTAGTAGTAGTTAATTTGTACATATCATGTGTTGAATCTAATTGATTCTGAATTGAAGTATGCTGGATCATTTTCCAGAGAAAAGCTGTAATATCAGTTCCTGGTTCCAAAAGTTTATAAAGTTCTTTTTTTTTTTTTACAAATTCCATAGTTGCAATGTAATAAAAACATGCATATATATATATATATATATATATATATATATATATATATATATATATATATATATATATATATATATATATATATATATATATATATATATATATATATATATATATTGGTGTATACTGGCAGCAGGTTTTCTTTCAAACATGTTTCATTGAATATGACCGCATATTCTGTATTTATTATTTTCTGGTTTAGGGCTTCTATCCCTCTAACTATTTTCTTAGCATCAGGGCTTAATTGGAATAGGAGTTCTCCAAAACTCATTTTCGTACTTTTAAGGTGAAGAAAAGAAGTGATTTACTATAGAGTGTATTACACTTATTTGTATAATTTGCACGACGTTTCGAACCTCCATGGTTCATTCTCAAGTGAACAATCTTACAATACTAGTTGATTTTATACCCGCATTAGGTCAGGTGATAATACAATGAAGGTAAAAAACATGGGGGGATACATAAGGGATAAACATAGGGGCTGCAGAAGGCTTATTGGCCCATACGAGGCATCTCCTATCTAAACACAAAGATTAATCCAGTGTAATTGGCCTGTTATGTTGGACATTGTCTTCTGTGTTGGCATCGATATGTTCTTGTCTTGTCCTTACTCTCATGGTGGGTAGAGTAAATAGTTCCGTGATTTGGGTGTTCATGGTAGGTCGCTCTATTCTTATGTGAATTGCCTCAAGAATTTGTAATCTTCTTGAATAGATATATATATATATATATATATATATATATATATATATATATATATATATATATATATATATATATATATATATATATATATATATATATATATATATATATATATATATATATATATATATATATATATATATATATATATATATATATATATATATATATATATATATATATACTATAACTAGAGAAATAAAAAAAAAATGAATGAACTTGATGAAATACCTTATGAATTAGTTGATGATGAAGGCCAACCTTTAATTAATAATTTAATTGACTTTGATATTAAAAAGTTACACTTGGTTCCTAAAATACATTTTCTTTCTATTTTTAAGAAAAAACATAAATATATTCAATCTTTTACTCAAAAGGAATCTGCTTTTGTAGCGGCCTTAACATTAGCATTTATTCAATATGGCAAGAAAAATGGATTTATATTAACAATATCAAATATTGTACATGAGTCCCTCTTAGAACCTAATTGGGGAATGTCAAATACATTTCCTCTTGAAATATATTGGCATCGAAATGGTGACTATTCATCACTCAAAACTTTCACTTCAAACCAAAATCATTATATCCTGAACCGTTTTCATCATATTGAAAAAGAAAACAAAAAATCTAAATTAAATATATTTCAGTATACCATATTTCTTATTCTTATAATTTTAATAACATTATTTTGTTTTTATTATTTGTACATATATTTGTTTGATACCTTAGGAGACTGACTTCCAGCTGCCAATACTATTTGAAGTACCCCACCCCATTCCCTTTCTTCCTCCTAAAAATGTATCTGTATAACATAGGCGATTTTTTTTTTTTTTTGCTTGAACCAAGTACATTATCAAATAAAATTTTAGTATATTTTAAAAAAATAGATACAATTATGTCAAATCAAAATCCAGTTTTAAGTGATACAGAAGAGATGGAGGAAAATGATTCGGATACTTCAATGGAACAGGAAGAATTGAATAACCCCTCAACTTCAACTTCTACTCCAAAGACAAAAAAATCAAAGCTAAATCGAACCAGCACGACGCAGGATGATGATGATTTGGATACTTCAGTGGAACTGGAAGAATTGAGTAACTCCTCAACTTCAACTTCTACTCCAAAGACAAAAAAATCAAAGCTAAATCGAACCAGCACGACACAGGATGATGATGATTCGGATACTTCAGTGGAACTGGAAGAATTGCCCTCAACTTCAACTTCTACTCCAAAGACAAAAAAATCAAAGCTTAATCGAACAACTCCCCATAAATCAAAGTCAAACCGAACCAACACCCGTCAACGAACATGGGGAACCTCACCAGGCCCAGACACTAGAAGGAGATCATCTTCGGATATTGGATATAACAAACGTATATTATTTCCATTTAAATATTCTATCACGATGAATGATGTGGTAAAAGAGTGTAAATATAAGGTAATAGTATCTGAAAATATAAATCACATTACATTTAACAAGAAATTCTTCACATTTGTAAATTGTAAAACTTTACCATTAAGATTGTTAATTCACCAGTATATTACATTATCAATGTATATAATTATAAATACCAATTATGAACCCAGATCCCGTGGTTCATGTTATCAAGCTGATGGCTCCTATCATTTTCCCACGTCGTTTTGTGGAGATTTGCTCATTATCCGAAAAATATATGACATTGTTGGCCTGGGAGGAATCGGTAGAAATCTTAAATGGAAGATAAATCCAGCTCATGTTTCAGATAATGGTATTCTTTCAAATTATTGTGCACAATACACTGAAAAAATTAATAAATCAGCTTCTAGAAACAGTGAAAATAAAAATATATTCATTTATATAAAATTACTAACTAATTTATGGACATTTTTAACTGTACAAAAAGATAATGAGTGGCAAAATGCTCTTAGAAATAATCTTATTGATGAAATTGGAAAATTAAGTAAAATAATGAAAGCAACATGTAAAAATATTTATAAAGTAGGTTTTTGTGTTGAAAAATCTCCAATATATACACCAGAAAATTTTGCCAAATATTTAGATGAAGTAAGAAATATGAAACACTTAAATTGTAATGTTAGTAAAATGTCTAAGGAAGAAGCGATAGAACTTCATTTTTCCCTATTACAAAAATTTAATGATATTATAAAAACTGATACTCATATGTATGAAGTTCAATATTATCTGGCATATATACCACCAGATCATTGGAAGGAGTCTCAAAATGAAAGTAATGAAGTTAAGGGAGAACAAGTTTTTTATAACAATTTAAACAAGTTAATCTTTAATCCATATACATGCAAAGTATCTATTATGTAAATCCCGTTTTCATTTAATCAATTTCATCACCTCCACCTATAATTGTTGGGATATAAGTAGAGGTAGTAGATATTGGAAAATTAGTTTACATATTATTTTGATTATGGGGTGCTTTTTTTTATTGTAATAAAAAATAATAAGCATAATGACTACATCACTGAAATATATATACCAAATTAATAATAATTCTTCAGAAAAGAGATTATTAAGGTTGATATTCAACCAAAATAATACTTATATTGATGATTTATATCCAGGTTTATCGGAATCATCTTGTACGTTAGCTCTCAATCGATTAATTTATATAATGTACTCAATAACAAAAAATATAGATGAGGTTAGTATTAGTAATCATCAAGTTCAATTTTGGAGTGAGCTCAATTCTGAAATTTTCATCCAACAAATATATTATATCGCTGGTTTAACTACTAAACCAGCCTCAAATTTAATTAGTTATCATACAATTATATATGATCCAGAAATGTTTATTAAAATATTAAAACAAAAGGCGCCTCAATCTTACAAATTACTACAACGTTTTGATTCGAAATTAATTTACTTTTCTCTTCTTACAAATTTATGGCATACTCTTCTCATGCAAAAAACACAAGACATTAATATAAAAAAGAACAGTATTATACATCATCTTATAAATAATTGTTTTTATAATGAGGACCAACCAATAATTGAATCTGGAATACTTGACATATACACACCTTTTTACAGTCCTATACATATCAGTAAATTAATTAACAGAGTCATTGAACCTTACCATAAAAATACAAATAATATACATATTATAGAAACTAAAGATCTTACTCATTTACATTATGAACTTGTGATATCTTTACATAAAAAAACAGATATTGTATCTAATAAAATAACGGCAATGGTAGCTTACTTACCTAATAAATATAAAAATAATCATAACCTAATAAGATCTTTTCCCTATAAATTAATCAAAGATAATCCATCAGATATATTAAAGAATATTTCAACTAATTATAAATATTTATAAATTATAAATATTATAAATATAAAATAAAAATATTATAAATAATATTAAATATTAAAAATATATAAATATATATAAATATATGGCGAAAAACAATAAAATTTTGAACAAAAAAAGTAGAAGTAGAAGTAAACGTAGAAGTAAAAGTAATAGTAGAAGTAAAAGTAAAAGTAGTAAAAATAAAAGTAGAAGTAGGAGTAGAATTAAAAGTAAAAGAAGTAAAAGTAGAAGTAGAAGTACAAGTGGAAGTAGAAGTAAAAATATAAATAGAAATAACAGTAGAAGAAAAAAAAAGTAGTATAACAGGCAATAAAAATCGTGGAAGTATAAATATGAAAAAAATACGTCAAAATAGTACTAGTACTAGTACTAGTACTAGTAGTAGTGGTAGTAGCAGTAGGAATAATAGTCCAAAAAATTCGAGTTTAAGGTCAAATCAACCTAAAAAGAACAAGAGATCAAATTTTAAATAATAGAGTGAGTAAAACAAACCAAAGCAGAAGCCCTCTAAAAAGTATTTATTTTATACCCAAAAATAAAAAAAATACTAAAAAAGGATTGAAAAGTATATTAAAAAGTAGAAGATGGGATAACAACATTAATTATTTAGAATACAAAAATTAAATATTTTCGTATAATTTTCCATACCACTTATAATAAATAATAATTTGGAATACAAAACATATATATAATAAAATAGATCTTTTTGGAATTTAAATAATTTTAAAATAATATGTTTCATAACTATAAGATGATGATAAGATTTTTCAGTCATAATTATAGAAGTATTTTTATTTTTATTTTGAATATGTGAAAATACTTCTTCATCACTCGATGCAAGTTGAACAGGAATCCTATTATGTTTAATTAGATACATAAGAATTCTAAATTGATTATGTTCATAAATATTACTTGTTATAATTTGTATTTTTTTTGTATATTCAATCATGTTTTCCAGTTCAATAGTAATATTATAACATAATATTCTAGTTTGATCAAATAAGTAATAAGTTAACTTTAATTGGTACATTTTTAACTCTTCTAATTTATTGAGATATCCTTTATAATCATAAGAGTTATGTTCAACATTCATATTTTTTATTATTATAAAATTATATATTATTATTAAAAAAAATATATATATATAAATAAACAAATTACCAAAATGCAAATATTTGTAAAAACTTTATCTGGAAAATCAATAACAGTAGATGTGGAGTCTAATGAATCTATTCAAAGTGTAAAAAACAAAATTCAAGATAAAGAAGGTATACCACCAGATCAACAGAGGTTGATATTTTCCGGGAAACAGTTAGATGATCAACACACTATAAGTGATTATAATATTCAAAAGGATTCAACCCTCCACTTGGTATTAAGATTACGAGGAGGAGGATAATCAATCATTAAAATTCCCTCTTATGTTTTTTATTTTAAAAGGGCCACATACATGGCTTTCAATTTTTCCTCATAATATTTGAAAATGACATGCCTCCTAATTTTGTAAGTTAAGGAAACCAAACCAGATTCTGGAGTCCACGGAAATTGACAGAGATATACTGCTGAAGGTAAATGACAAATTCCATATTTCCTACCATAAGCCCTAATCTCATTTAAAATGGTTTTAATTATACAGGAATGTCGACAAAGTACCCTTACATCTGACGAATGAATATTTAAATGGGTACTTATCTTTATAATCATAGGAGGCGATGGCACAACTAAAGCTAAGATTATATTAGAATTTGGATAAACATAAACACATATATTATCAATTAGAGGGTGAGTCTTTAGGAGAGATTCGATCTCACCTAAACTTACATATTCGCCATTCTTTAATCTCTGGAAATTTATTTTACGATCAATTATGCGTAACATTCCTGATTCACAATTAATCTCCCCAATATCACCAGTTTTAAAACTCCAAATACCTCTTTTGGATAAGAAAAAGTCTCCACCATCATCTCCTTTTCCAGTAATCCTTGAATATTCTCGGGCCACCATAGGACCACTCACTACAACTTCCCCTCTAGGATGCGGCTTATCTGTCGTTTTAAAATCTCCTTCAATCCAATCAATTAATGATAGTTTTACTCTATAATTAGGATCACCACAATGTAATACATCATCACTTTTGTTGCTGCTAGTAATACAAGCCGTAGTTTCTGTGGTACCATACCCTATTATTACTGAACAATTGAATAGCGTTCGAAGCTTTTGGTATGACTCTTTTGAAATTAAATCACCTCCAATGATAACTGTCATCAATCGATTACCAAAAAACTGCTCACATATTTTCCGTAAAATATATTTATCCCAAACTTGAGTAATCCATTTCAGTTTAATTTTTTTTTCAAAGGCTATATGATCCCAAATTGAATAATTATTTTTTGTAATTCCATTCATTATATATTTTAACATAGAGGATACAAAAAAAACACAAGTAGGTTGAGCTTCAATAAAATCCCCTTGACATCCTTCCAAGATCTGCGGACTTTTGTTAGTTAATGTAGAGGGTGAGGAATAGGCAATTGTAATATTCATAGCAATACAAGATAATTCAATTATTAATTCTGTGACATAAGCCAATGGAAGATATGCTAAGTATAAGTTCCCCAATTGTCGATAATCAGCACGAATACAAAATGCTGATACTGCAGAGAAAATATTACCATGAGTTAACTTCACTCCTTTAGGTTCGTCAATAGTACCACAGGTATACATGATAAATGCCACATCACTCTCATCAATATATTTAATGTTATCCTTACATATATCCTCATTTTCTTTGCCGGCAAATATTAAACTATAATATTAAATTATGTTAAAATTGTCACTCGTTTTATATGGTGAAACTGTTGGTCCTATTTTATTGATATGATCATCTAAGAGAATGACATAATCTATTTGAGGACAAGTAGGTAAAATTTCCTTTTGGAGTTTAGCTAATAATGGTCCCCAAGAGGTAATAATAATTCGAATTTCTGTTTCCAAAAGAGAATTGATAATTGTTTTGGGGGGCAAGTTTGTTGGAAGACTGACGACAATTGCCCGTTGTCTAAGGCATCCAAGAGCTTCAATAAGCCATTCTTTCTGGGTTTCAGCATATATGGCAATCGATTGTTGTTGATTTACCCTATTATCATTATTATTATTATTAAAGTTAATATAATAGTTTAAACCAACGCCGAATTTAATTACCAATTCATTGACCTCTTGATAAGACTGGTATATATATTTTCCTAGATTAAATTTTTCTATACATTTGTTTCCACCAAATCCTTGTCTTTTTTCTAAAAGCAGTCGAGTACCTAGACAATCATCTAAACCATAATTGGCAGCAGCAAATTGTAGAATAGAAGGGGCTGTAATTGCTTGAGACTTTATTAAATTATTAACTAGAAAAAATCCATCATATCTTCCTCCCTTTTTGAAGCGCATATTTAGAAAAAAAATAGTCTTGGTTTCTTATTATATATATATATATATATATATATATATATATATATATATATATATATATATATATATATATATATATATATATATATATATATATATATATATATATAAAAAATACAGATTCAGCACTTTGAGATTTGGGGAAACGACAATTTATATCATTACATTATTATTAGCTGTTTTACACTAATCAAGTGTGGACCACTCACTGAAGGTCCCAACACAATCCTGACTTCTCATCCTTTCCCTCCTTATCCTCGTCCTCTTTTCCTTCTTATTACTAATCACTTTCCACATTGATATTAAATTTAATTCTATCAAATGGAACTAGGTCATTAATATTTTTAGCTAACAGCTTACATTCCACCTCATTATGGCCATCCTGAAGCTCAAAATCTGATCATTGTAGTAATAACCAGTGGCTGCATCCTCAATTTCCTCTTTAGAGAGAGCTAAGTCATATGACATATGACATTCTACAAGACTAGGGTCAGCCTTTTGTAGTTCACTCAAGGTGGTACCCATGCCTTGGGCAGATGTGGCAGGAGGTAATAGTAGACTCTCCACTGTGTCCTCGGCCTCGTCATCGAGTCGGGCCATGAACGCATCCACAAGGTCAACTTGGTCACCAAGCAGCTTTAAGATTTTAGAGAGAGAGAGAGAGAGAGAGTGAATGAGAAAGAGAGAGTGAATGAGAGAGAGAGAGAGAGAGAGAGAGAGAGAGAGAGAGAGAGAGAGAGAGAGAGAGAGAGAGAGAGAGAGAGAGAGAGAGAGAGAGAGAGAGAGAGAGTGAATGAGAGAGAGTGAATGAGAGAGAGAGAGAGAGAGAGAGAGAGAGAGAGTAAATGAGAGAGAGAGAGAGAGAGAGAGAGAGAGTAAATGAGAGAGAGAGAGAGAGAGAGAGTAAATGAGAGAGAGAGAGAGAGGAGGACTCAAATAGAAAACGGGATTCAATGAGATGATAACAGTTTCCTGTCAGGCAATATACAAGACAGAGCCCCTCCACACATTCTTCACAGTTGCTCTCCACACGCGACCAGGTCAGTGTTCTCATTTCCTTACCATAACAGATTTTTTTTTTATATATATTATACCAGAGTGTTTGTTTTTTTACAGTGAAACTGTGGGTATGGGTTGTTAATGTCATCCCAATATTTTTGTGCTTGTGAATTATTTTTTAAATTTGTGTTTTAATCTTTTAATAGTGATGAAAATATATCTTCGTTTCCCTTAAAAAAGTCGCTTAATGCTGTAATGATAATGTGATGGTACTGTGGTAATTCTCCAAATTCGGAATTATTTAATATATCCACCGTAATGAGATGAGGTGGAATATTTTGTATATAATCATAAAAACATACAAATATACGGAAAAAAGGAGATACTAGATTTTTACAGTTTAGTGTTTTATTTTCTTTGCTCATGGTATTGCCTAACTTTATATTTCTAAGGGATAAGCTATTTTTATATACAATTAGGAGGAAAACTTATATAATAGTCTAAAGCTTGTCCTCGTATGTCATAAACTGTCCAATATAAAGCATCCATAAACTTTTCATCATTCAGATATTTCTCGCTCTGTGAGGCAATGAGACAGAGCCGATCCACACTTGATCTCCATCCACGCGATCAGGTCAGTGTTCTCATTTCCTTGCCATAAAGAATTTTTATTTTGATATTCTAATAGACTGTGATATATATCACTATGGTTCTCAGATAAATATGCAAGTGATGGTTTTATGAATGGTGAATTAATTTTATAGCAAGAATATATTAGGCGATATAAAATAGGAATATATAAATATTTTTTAAAAGTATCCAATAGTTTTAAATCATGGAGATAAACCATGTGATATAGTGCGCCATGAATTGCTGATTCCATTGACTCGTTTGGCAATATATCTGTAAAGAGAGAATGAAATATTTCACCAATGGCATGAATCATAATGCGGAAAGTAATATTTTCATTAAAATAGATTGGGATGGTTTCAGATTTTTGAGCAACATTTATAAATTCTTTAACTGCCCATATATTTGTATCATTTACATCGCCCAGTTTATTTAGAAAAAATACGGAATATTCACGAAGTTTGTCAGATATAAATTTAAGAGAATTTTCTGACCACTTTTCAATTTTATTTAATAAATTATTTTCATGAAGTATTTTTTGGAATTCAGGAGACATTTTGAATTTTCCACTTTTTATCTTACCAGAAATATTTCTTTTTCTGTGTGAAGAAATAAATATACTTTGTAATTTGGGAATCAAGAGTTTAAATATACATGATATTGATAGCAATTCATGGCTTAATTTTTCTCCATTATCGCCTAATTCCCATATATTTTCAGTTTCCAGTGTATTGAGAGCGGAAAATATAAGATCTGGAATGTTAGTCATCACACCATGTCTAGGAAGAAAAATGTTAGTATCACGTATATAAAACGTCATGTTAACTTCCCTGACTAATTCTGGTGGAAGGATAGTTTCAATGGGGATCACTCGACTTATGATTTGAATAAACCAATTAGTTAATCTACGGGGATCTAGAATAAGATTATTTTCTGTTGTAGATATATCTAGAAGAACCACTGGAAGACATCCCACAATACGTGTATCTTCTTCCTTTTGTTTGTGCTCAGTAAAAGTTGATTCCAAAGAAGTTAATGAATTTAATTTTAGTTTGAATAGGTCACTAATGTATTTACGATTGGCCCAAGTTATAATTACATCCCCTCCAGGAGTGTTGAGTATTTCTTTAATTGAAAGTGTACATGTTTTTTTATGGACATCATCTTCGTCTTTATACTGAAATACGATTTGTGAACTAGGTGGAGAGGCTACAAAAACATTTGATGGTTTTTTATGCCAGTTAAATTTCGTATCCATTTTTTTATGTAAAAAAAAACTTAAAATTATGTTTAAAAAAATGTTAACATTCATAATAATTTTAATAGCATCAGGGAGTGTGGATAGTAATGAACTTGAAGTTATTATCAAACCTGGTGTTGTTTTTGCCCGCCAATATAAAACACTGTTAGTAGATTCACAGGAAAGATTGTTCTATAGCTTCAACTTTACAATTTATGAAAACATTTTCAATCAATTTTTAACTCTTTTGAATAGTTGTAAGCAAAAATGTCCTTTTGAAACATTTAATGGAATTTATAAACTTATTCGAATTATTAATCGACAACAAGAAATTATAAAAAAATATAAATTTTTAAAAAATTCTGATACAATAATATCCAATGATCATTTTGTATGGAAATATCCACATAAAGAAATTATTTCTGAACAAATTATTTTTTTCAAGGAAACAATTGAAATGTTAAATTCAATTAACAAAACAGAATTAAATCGTAGAGAATTGTGTGTATATATCAGTTTTATACATAGTACTATAAATACAATTATATCAGACATTGAACACACAGAAGTAGAATTAGATTTAATGTATTCTACAGGAATACTCTCAAGATATATTTTCAATCGTTTACCATTTGAAAAGGACTTAATTCAGATTCGAAATCGAAAAAAATTGATCTTTAATGATTCATCAATTGATGATTTAATGTCAATTTATTATAAACTCTGCCGGGTGTCAGTATATTATACTGATAACAGGTTTATATTAGTAGTTTATTTTCCCATAGTTACCACCAATAATCCACCTAATCATGGATTTTTGTATTCAGTAATACCAGTTTATACAAATGTTAACGAAAAATGGAGTGCATCTTTAGAAGTTGAAGATAACAAGTACTTAATGGTATTACAAATTGAAAGTGAATATTGGTATATGGTAATGTCAAAGGAAAACTTTGATGTTATTAATAGTACCTTAATCATCATTAGTTTTTCATATTTTAATTTAAATTCACACAAATCTCACAATTGTATTAGTGCTGCTTTTAATCAATCTGATGAGGCTATTTTAGAATTATGTAATTATAAATTAACACAAAAATTCAATCCTATATTTATACCTATTGTACCTGGAATTTGGATTTATTCTATTAATAATATCTTAAAATTAAACATATTATGTGGTGGTAATATTAGTCATCGCTTATATCAACAACATATATTATATCCGGGTGTTAGTTTATTAGAATTGAATAGAGCATGCTATGCCTTTTCAAATTTTTCAGAAACATCATCTGATGGATTAAGATTATTTTATAATTATAATACGGTATTTTCACATCTAAATAAGATACTAATAAATACACATCAATCTACTAATTTCCTGAAAAAAATAATTGAGAACAATAATAATCCCAATACACACATGCATTTAATCGATGTGTATTATTTGTCAATAATAAATCAATATTTTATTATTTTATGTATATGCCTTATATCCATATTAATTATATATTTAATTTTTTCTATATGTTTATGTTATTATTGTTATAAACACTATTGTAAGGCTACTACTACTACTACTACTACTACAACTACAACTCCAGTTAACACTATGACTTTAACAACTAGTAGTAATACACAACCAGAATCCACCCCATTAATAATGTCATCCTTTTCATTACCCCCTAATCTTCCCCCCTATCCTCCTTTACCCCCTAATCTTCCCCCCTATCCTCCTCTACCCCCTCTCCCTCCTCCTCCCCCTCCTTCTTCTTCTTTTTCCTCTTCTTTTTCTTCTTCACCTTCTTTTTATCCTCTGCCTTCAGCCACTATATATATGAATGAGAATTCTATTTATGATTCACCACGTGAACATTATATGACAATGAAAGGAAATAAATAAAAATGATTACTATTATTTATTTTCTTATAATAATTTACTTATTTATATGTACAATAATTATAGGAGGTGAGGCGATACAAAGAAAAAGAAAGTTATTTCACTATGGTATAACAAGACAAAAAAATATATCGTCATTAGAATGGTATATTGATCAGGCTGAAAGCGATGATGATGCATTAGATAATAATCCATTATTAATTTTATCAACATATGGACATCATCAGGATGACAATCATCATCAAGCCTGTAAAGTGTGGGAAGGTATGAAACTAAATCAGTGTTGTATATTTTTACCTTATCCTTTATATTCTAAAGAAGGTAATGAAATATTACCAGCTAGTGCCTCCTGGCAGGATGGATATTGGTTTGAAATATCTCCTACTAATCCCCTAAAAATACCTACAGTTCCAGTATGTTCAACCACATTAGGTAAATTAATATGGCAAGATTACAATTTCACGTGTGAATGTACAACTCATGGATTATTTAGTGGAAAACATTGTGATCAATCCACGTCCAAACTTACTATAGATAATGGATGCAAAAAAGTTGGATGGATTCATGATCTGAATATTGTAGACATATCTAAATTTAATCCAGTCAAAGAAGGCATATGTGTAGAATGTTCTATTCCTGAAATAGTACCGAATATAGAAGGAATGGAACCTTCTTGTATCCATGTTCACCTTAATAATAATTCTTCCTCTCTAGACATAACCACCACCACCACGACTACTAACGCTTTATATAGAACAAATGTTCCATCTGATACCAAGGCACCTTGCGTGTACGACGCGTTAAATGAAAATAATTACAATGAAATTAATAAATATGTTGAAGGATATGGTTGCTCATGTGACTATTTCAGTGGTTACGTTGAGGTTTTAATTCCTTCATTAGTTGGCCTGTTTCGTGAAAAAAATTTGATTAGTAATGCCTGTGTGAAAATTGGTCATAACACAATGGACCCTCATCGAGTTGATTTGGCTTACTATACACTAGAGAATGGTGGCAAACCTTTACAAATGCACACTTACTATGAACTCGAACCCCTTTTCCAACCCCTGATGTCTAAAGCCAAATCAACATTAAAAAGTGATGTTGAATTTATTATAGATCAACCGGCAATAGCAAAGGTAAATGCCTGTGATTGGATGAATCGTCACATTAAAGCTGATCCACACCAAAAACTATGGCGTTTGAGACATAATGAACGAGGAGATGACTGGCCTGTGGTTCATAAGACAAAATTGATTAATCATTATAGGCGCCGGCAAGAAACTTATCCCCTATATATCTATCGATTAGCGGTTAGTCCTGGATATGAAGACAAGCATTTTTATGAGACGACTGACGATCGTCGACTATCTAATGCTATTTGGGGCCATCCAATTGTATTCAGCTATTACTCAGAGAGTATTTGGCATGAACTTACTACCCTTAATCCCTTGGGAGTAACTGAGGGGTGGTATTTTGGTTTAACTATGCTCACTCAACCAGGTCATATAGTTCGACTAGATACACGTGGACAATTTAGGAACCCAGGTGAGGTTATACCTAATGTGGTTCCACCTGATTATCATGATTTAATTGACCCCCGGCAACCTATTGCTCATCCAGGTATATTATATATTACGTATGTGGTTAATACTTAATCTCTCTCTCTCTCTCTCTCTCTCTCTCTCTCTCTCTTTCTCTCTCTCGACTTGATTTGACCTTTAACACATTGATCTCCTTAGAGCCACACGCTGTGCATGGTCCAACACCCAGCCCCACTACCCCTCTTGACTACGATAACTGCGTCGCCAGGGAATCCCAAAAATTCCCCTGTGACTACTATACCCACAGGCCAGGGAATATAAATATATCCCTGTGACTATAGATCGACTCACATGCCAGGAAACATACCCCTGTGACTACGAATTAATAAAGTACATTGAAGAAATGGAAAGACAATCAGATGACAAACAGCCAACAACGCCACCTCCCCTTTCTATATATGTTAATGAAGTATTTCGACCTATAAACCAGGAAGAATCTAATAATAGTGATAGTAGCATCAGTAATAGTATCAGTCTAAATGATGTTGATGTTAATAATCTTTTAGAAATCAATAACTTCAGTAGTAAGAGATTTAATAAGATTGTAAATAGCTACCTCATGTTTGAAGAGGATAATATAATTAAATTATATTTTGTAAATGTAATGAAAATGTTGGTTGATAATAGTAGTAATATTAATAACGTTATTTTAAAATATTTCATTTATGTTTTAAGTCTTTATTGTATTTCTATGTATTATTTTTACAATATTTATAACATTTTTAGTGTTATATCTTTAAAAGTAGTAACTAGAGATGATGTGAATTTTTTTAAAATGTTTCAAAACAAAAATATACAAACATTTAAGTATATTTGTAAGAGTCAAGATAAAATTAACATTCTGATAAATAATCCTATTCTGTCCCTCAACAAAAACATTTACAATAGTTTATGCCATATAATGTTTATTGTAAAATTTAGAGGTCAATATATTAGCGACATGTACAACCAAATGTTGTTTACAATATCAACAAAAATAGTTGAAGGGGAAAATGGACTTTATTTTTTTCAAAATTTGGAGTGTGATAAATTTAATATCGAAAGATGGAATCCGGATAAAATATTTCAGTTATAATCAGCTTTATTATAAAGATTCCTGCCTTTTCGGAGGAATTTCAGTATTATCTTCATTCTTTCTCTTTTGTGAAATAAATTGTGGACGGTGGCTAAATAATGGAACCTGATTACTTTTTACTCTAATTATTTGTGAATTAATATTTTCATTGTTTACTTCTGGGAAATAGACTATACCGTCATCATCCAGAAAAATTCCATTTTCTTTATCATATTTAAGATCTACAGTGAGTTCATTTTTATGCTTAATTTTAATTATTTTGTCTTTATATATATATATATGTCCATCTGTTTTAACCCGGTTAATAAATTCTTTAATGTTGGGATGTGTCATTTGATAATAACAATTTTCAAACTGTATATATATTAGAAATATATATAAATAATTATAAAATAGTACCACACATTTTATCCAAATCACTTTGGTCAAAATTACTTTTTCCAAGACATAGAAAGTATGGTGCTAATTCAATCATACAAGGAGAACACACACTTAAATACTTACGATGATCACCCACAAAATTACTTGGTTTACGCCAATTAAACCGAAATGATATCTTGGCTGTACGATAATTACATAGAGTGCAGGATGTTGTTTGTAATTCTATTTTATTAGCCTGAGACATTAAAAAAACAAAACCTTTAAATGTATCATTTCTAAATGATGATACACTCAGTCCTGCAATTATCACATCGATTCCACAACCTTGACATACATGAACAAATTCAGTTAAATTTTCTGGATAAAACAAATGAGCATCGTCGATAAAAATAGTATCAAAGTGAAGAATATAGTCTTTATAATCTAAGTAAGTTTCACTCCGGATTTGGATTTCAGTCGGAATTATTGATCGACATTTTATTTGTTTTAATTGTACACATCTAGGCAAAATCAAAATGGTTTTATTTTTATTTTCTCTGCAATGTGTTTCAGTAAGTTGCAAAAGTCGAGACGATTTTCCTGAGGCCATTAAACCAGTAATAACTGTCAAAGTGCCCTCTCGGTTTTCGTGTTTATTAAACAAACTGACAATAGTTTTGTATTTATCCAAAACCAATGACTCTCTATGGTGGTGGTCTTTAGAAATATTTTCAGGGGAGTTTTGTATTCCCCAAACCTCTTTTATTGATGTTCCATTGAATGAGTAATCCAAATAGGTATATGGAATTCGATTATAGGAAATGGGATGTTCCTTAATTATTTCATCCATGTGGCTAACATCAAAATCCAACAAAGTCTCATCAAACTTATATATAAGCAATGTTTTTCTAACATCTTTCAATGTAAGAGAACCTGTCAAAATAGAATTTAGTATTGATTCACTTAGATTACAAAGAAGTATAATATGGGCATTGCGAAATTCAGATTCCAAATGACCATATTCCTCATCCTCATGCTCCATTGGATCATATATCCAGCTAGGGGATACCGCATTTGCAGTTAGACGAATATCATACTTAAGTTGCACACAATTGGAACCCATACACAAACTGTAAATCTTAACTTGGGGTATGTCCAAAAAACATTTGTCAGCATAATAAATAATTTCTTTTCCTAGTCTGTCTATTAATTCAATTGGAGATGTAATAAGGGTGGATTTAGTATCATCTGCCATGATTATGAGATACCCCAGTCCGAGCTCAGTTCAGGACAGCTGGAATAATTATAACTTATAGTCTTAATAAATACCTTTTATATTATTTATCATATTAAAAAATCTTATGCTAAAACATGAATAGTTCTTCTAATAATCTAATAAATTTTAAAGTTGTTGGGAATGATATGATTACTAACCCTTTACAGTTTCCTATCAATTCTACTGATGACATTACAAAATTTTTAAATACTACGTTAATTCAGGGAAATTTACCCATTCTCACAGATAATGATACATTAAATTATGTTACCAAAGAAACTCTAGAATCTCTTATTAATTCTTTGACACAACTATTGATTAGTCTTCCTGTTTTCCCTGCCAGACCAGCTTTAGAATGGACCAAAAATATTGAGAATGATGTAATTTTAAATATAATTGACGATTACATTAAAAATTGTCAGCATCTAAATGAAGAAGCTCATTTAAAAGAATCAACAAAGAGGGCTGAAGAAATCAGTAAATTATTTGATGAAAAACTAAAAAATCTTACAAATTCTGCACAAACAATCCCACCCATAATATATGCACAACCACCTCCACCACCACCAACCCAACTGCCCCTACATACACACTCTTCATTCCATTATTCACCCCATCAACAATTCCCTAGTTCTTATTATCAATGTCAGTGTCAATATACCCCCACTTCTCCTTACTGTTATTATCATTCCCATCCTCCTCTAACAAGTGTTGTTACCTCTTCTCCTCCTCCTCATCCTTCTCCTCCCCCTCCCACTGTCAACCCCACCCATACTCATCAAAATCCTTATATACCACAATCTCCCAATACCCAATTACCATTCACCTCTCAGTCATCACCACAGCAGCAAACATCCCAATCCTCCCCACCACCACAATCTTCCTAAAATGGCAGATGTATTGAAAAGACAAAAAATTAAACTTCCATTTATGGCCCATGATATGTATATATATGTTGAATATTCATTACATGAGACAAATGTAAATATCCCTGTAGATGATCAGGAAAGCATATTCTACATATCTAACAAGGGAGTTGGTATGAGTCTGCATAACAAGAAAACTGGAAATTATTGTCGAATTGTAAAACTTGCCATATATAATTCGAATGATAAAAAAATTATAGAAAAATGTTCCAACCAGTACTCTTTGCCAGGTTATATTGCTGGTTATGAGGTGATTGAATGCCTATTGTTTGCTGCTAAAACCATTGCTACTGAACACAATGTTTTTTCCATAATTCAACGTCCAGTTTTCATTGTGTGTAATGAAAGATTAATTATTGATATTTTGCATTATATAATAACAAATCTAATGATTAACGATGTATGGTGTAATGAATGGAAATGTGTTCCTAAAGCTAAAGATAAAATCAAGATCATATTATGGACATTTACAAATTTATCTGATTGGATGGAAGCCAAACGTTTATTTAAAACTGCTATTGTTCATAATTCCCAATTAAAATACTCTCTCTCTCATACGACCAACCTATCCCAGTTAAATTTTTGTAAACTTCAAGATATTTTACCCAGTTACTATAAAAATGTAAGTCGCGAAAAGAGACATGCCCATATAATTAATCGGCATAGACAACCCATTGTAATAAAGCCTAGAATATATGTGAATTTCAATCCTCAGGATGAATTTGGGACAAATATTACTACTCAATACAATAATTGTCTTAAGGTTTTTAACAGGTAATAAATAATTACTTATTATTTAATTAATTTTATAGTTTTAGTTAAAACTTTTATGTGATTATTTGAATATAAATTTAATAATGATAGATTACTTTTCCCTAATGATTTATAATATCGGGCACTATGAACTGCTTCATATACAATTAATTTAAAAAGAAATAAATAGTCTTGGTATGTTACAGAATCCCCCCACTCCTGCCATATGATTGCTTCATTTTTAGTTGAACGACATCTTTTCATTTGATTAAAAATTGAAACAAGATTTGTTTCTTCATGTAAAATGGCGTTTTTTAAAATGTCATGTTTACTGATTGTCCAACAAGATATGAGACCTAAATTATAGTCACTTCCAAAAAATATAAAATACAATACTGTTAAACTAAATAGTTGTTGAGAATTTATATTTAATTTAACCATAATATGATTATAATTGTTTAATCCAATGCATGATTGTCCATTATATGGTGGGATAACCAACATAACACGATCATCCTCTCGAAGAATGTACATTGCTGATATATCAGAGTCATTACTTATAATTATGTAACGGGAATTTTTATTTAAAATTTTATTAATAAAACGAAATAGAGTTATTTCACCCTCATTTCGTTGATCAAAAGGTAATGATTCAGTTGATAATAGAAATGTGATATTAGGATGTTGAATGTCCATTTTTTTTTTATCATTGCAATTGTACATTTTTCTAAGGATAATTTTTCATGGGGAGAAAGAATGGAAAAGGGGTCAGATTTTTGTTGATTGCTACGATTTTTTGTAAAGAGAGACTTTCCATCCATAACAAAGTGTATTATCATATTATTACAAGTTCTTCCCTTATTATTAGTATTAGTATTAGTATTAGTATTATGATCATCATCATCGTCGGTGTTATTGTTACTTAGTAAATTCATGAGAATATCACAATAGGCACAAATTATATTACATACTTTTTGGGCTGTAGCATTGATATCAATTGTTCCAACTTGTTTCCCTTTTATGGTATGTGCATGGAAAAAAACTGAACCATCAATCCCAATATATTTTAAATGGCTAAGACCTGAAGGAAAGAATTTCTTTAAATATTGATTTAGCTCTTTGTCATTTTGAACAGTTAACATTATCTTGGTATTAGTTAAACATTTGTTGAAGAAATGAAGACCCATAATATTGTATAAAAAATAAGCTTTTGTAAGTTCTTATATAATAGTTGAGATAAAAATATATAAATTATATTATTAAATTAATGCTTCATTTCCAGAATCATCGGGTGAATGAAATAATAACCACCTCCAGAAGAAACATGTGAAAATGGACAAATTTAAAAAAAAAAACTTTGTTTTGAAGAAGTCTTCTAAAGAACAAAATCTAGAGCCCCGGAAAAGTGTAACCAACTTAAGAAGGACAGGAGGCCCCATTGAAGACCGACAGACGGCCCAAGAAGACAGGAAGAAGTCTTCTAAAGTACAAAATCTAGAGCCCCGGAAAAGTGTAACCAACTTAAGAAGGACAGAAGGCCCCATTGAAGACCGACAGACGGCCCAAGAAGACAGGAAGAAGTCTTCTAAAGTACAAAATCTAGAGCCCCGGAAAAGTGAAACCAACTTAAGAAGAACAGGAGGCCCCATTGAAGACCGACAGACGGCCCAAGAAGACGGGAAGAAGTCTTCTAAAGAACAAAATCTAGAGCCCCGGAAAAGTGTAACCAACTTAAGAAGGACAGGAGGCCCCATTGAAGACCGACAGACGTCCCAAGAAGACGGGAAGAAGTCTTCTAAAGAACAAAATCTAGAGCCCCGGAAAAGTGTAACCAACTTAAGAAGGACAGGAGGCCCCATTGAAGACCGACAGACGTCCCAAGAAGACGGGAAGAAGCCTTCTAAAGAACAAAATCTAGAGCCCCGGAAAAGTGTAACCAACTTAAGAAGGACAGGAGGCCCCATTGAAGACCGACAGACGTCCCAAGAAGGTGGGAAGAAGCGAAAACGGACGTTTTCTAAAGAAGAACAAAATCAAGAGGTAAATGAAGAAGCTAAACCAAAATCTGGAAATTTTATAGAAAAGATTAATCCCAAAAATATCCAAGTAAAAGAAAAATATATTGGGTGTTGTTGTTTACATGATAAAGTTATATCAAGACAATTCGCTATTGTAGACGGAAGAATTAATATCCTAAATAACAGGTTGAATTTTATAAATGAAAGATTGGATATTGTTATGGAAAGTAATAGAGAACAAAACATTAAGAAAATAAATACGTTATTGAATAATATAAATGAGAAATTGTATATTTTGGAACAAGAGAAAAAAGAATTAAGATCCTAAATATTATATGGGATAATTAATTTATATGAGAAATTGGATATTTTGAAAGTCATAGAGATTTACATTATTAGATGGGTAGTAGTATATTTACATTATTAGATGGGTAGTAGTATATAGTATAAAAGAAGTATGTATATGAACCATTAACACAAAGAGGAGCTGAAGAATAAGTAACAAAAATGGTTGAAATATATGAAATAATACCTAATTCTGAAATAGATAATTTTACTTCTATGTTTCTTACACCAGAATTAAAGGATAGATTTATGAACAAATATTCTTCAATGATCAATTTTGATATGTGTATTAGAGATATGGTATGGGAGTTATGTGCTACCCCACTTATTCCAACTTATGTCCAAAAAGAAATTGAAGATTTGTTGTTAACAAAAGCCATTAAAGAAAAATATATAAATAATACTGATTTAAAATTTATTCCTCGTATAAAAGACCAAACAATTGAAACGGATAAAAAAGTTTATATTAAGGTTGAGGAATTTACCCATTTTTTATGGAATAAAGTCAAAATTCAAATACATTTTGAAATGATAAGTTACCAACGACATCTATGCCAAGAAATTTATCAAAAGATGAGTAACGAACTAGATTATTTTTTCTTACACCCCAATATTATTGGTGCATATGAATTAAATAAATTATCACTTGTAGCATCTTTAGCTTACACACTACAGAATCTACATAAAATGTCTTGGCATGCATCCAGTTTTCAATTTATAAACGACCACAAAAAAGAGATTAAGTATTATCCTCAAATTGTAAATGGTATTAAACAAGAAATGTCTAATTCTTGGCTTTATATGAGTTTACTAAATGAGATGGTATATAAATGTAACCATAAATATAATGGTCAAATAAATGTTGTTTCCCTTAGAAATTTAGCCAAGTTCTCTAAAAAAACACTTGCTAATTATACAGAAGAAGAAAAAATAATTATTTTGAAAATAGTTAAAGATATTAAAAAACAAACAATGTCAGAGTGTTCATGGTTTTGTTTAGGGTTACTTGATTCATTATGTATGTAGTTAGTTATATGTTCTATTTTTAGTCAATATTTTTAGTCAATTTTGTAATTGTTATAAATATAACATAATAAAATATATAGCTGTTTTATTTGTTATTTTGTTACCTAAAGATCAGAAATATAAAAAAAATATTAAAAAAATAGAGAATGTTTATATGTCAAAAAGAAGTTAATTCCTTAAAAGAATGTGCTTTCAGTTATATGCCTTTTTCCTATGAAAGTTGGTCGTGGAGTATTAATAATTCCTCAGAGAATAATTCAAAATTTGATGAATATTATTACCTTCCACTACATGACAATAAAGGATTTTATCAAATTGTTACCATGTTTCTCAAATATTGTAGCCAAATATATAATTCACTCTCTAATGATAAAAACCATAATCATAATGAATATATAGCAGGAAGATGCCGACTACGCCAATTACCAGGACTCTTGCTCTTAGGTTATGATATTTTGAAAAAAAAGAAAGGGTTAGTATCTTTCTCATTTTTCACCTGTGATTTGCCATGCACTTGGGTTATTCCAACCTCGATTTCTAATTTTTCTGAAATTGTTACCAATCCAGGTTGGATTGCAACTACAATGCTAAAACCTAAAATACCTCCTGTTTTTAATTTACCCCACCCTATTAGTATCTTCAGTCTTGCTGACAGTGGTTTAGTAGTAGCTTATCATTGGTCATCTATTCTCTTTTTGCTCTTAGAACCCATATTGGTGATACCTTCTTCTCAGCTTCAATCTAAAAATCTAAAGGGTAAGTGGGATCCACATCAATTAGTAAATAAAAGTAAAAAATATCTTAATGATAAAGAAGCAAGTTTAAAACTTCTCGGTTCTCATTATATCATTCAATATTTTCCCAAGTCTCATCTTAATGAAAATACATTTTCTATTGCAGTCTTTAACTCAAAGCATTTACCGATCAACCAAGAACTACAACACGATTCATTTCAACCCTCAGATTTTATGAAATCCCTCATTTGGGGTATTTCTCTTCTACAACTGAGTCAAGAAAGTCTGAAATAAATAATGGCAACAAGTTCTTATTCCTCTCTACCACATCCTCCTCCTCCTCCTCCTCCTCCTTATTCAATCATAAAACTGCAAAGTAGTGATGGTGATATTTTTGAAGTAGAATATGATATTGTCAGACAGAGTGGTGTTATAAAAACCATTTTAAATGATTTGAGTGATGATACCAATGATGAAGCTATTCCTCTTCCAAATGTAAACACTATTATTTTAAAAAAAATAATTGAATGGTGTGGTTACCATCACAATAATAATGATAGTTCTATAATGTCATTTTCAAAATGGGATTTTGATTTTTTTGAACAAGATACATTGTTGCCAATAATTTTGGCAGCTGATTACTTAAATATTAAAGATCTAACTGATAAAGGAATCAAAATGTTTGCCAATATTATTAAAAAATTGACAGCAGAAGAAATCAGAGAAATATTTCATATAACTAACGATTTGACACCTGAAGAAGAAGAAGAAATTATTAAAGAAACTAACTGGTGTAAATTTATATAATTATAAGACCAGAAAGGATGTAAAGAATAATTACTGTGGAGTTCGTAAACCGTAGACTTTTTATTAATGGTTAATGAAGGCAGAGGACATGACCTCTTGGGTGTTAGTAATAATTAGATGCTAGAAATTAGGTTTTGAAGATTTAGAAATCATGATTTTCTACATGAAATCATGATTTTCTACATGATTTTTTGTATGAACCAAAATGGGGGACTGGAGCTAGAGTCTGTGAACTCTGTTTCTTTTTTTTATATCCATTTAAAGGAGAAAATACAATATTTGATAATAGCTGTTGATATGTATTAATTAGATCCATATTAAATGATTATAGTAAGTAACAAACAGTACACTGATGAGGAAACATTATATAATGTTATTATATAGTCTGTTGATATGCATACTCCTTTTTTTTCTTATAATTATTCTCTAAATATTCATTATATTTTTGAATACACCAATCATATGACATCAAATATACATAATATATTATCAGTAACAAAACAAAAGAAGTTAATGAATAAAGTAAGATAATAATAAAATATTCATCATTATTATCATTTTCTACTGAGAATGTACTCTGTTCCGTTAACACCAAAGTGTTATTTTCGTAAATTACCATTTTTAATTACTTATTTGGAAAGACTAAGGAGACTCAGGGGTAGGCAGGAACTTGTGTTAATCTCCTTTCCCATACTACTCCTTTATATAGCTATCAAACAAATATATATCATTATTATTTTTTATTTATAGACAGGTACACTATTTTTCGGGTAATCATTATTTGTTTATGTTGTAATTTATGGAAAACAATTTGACACTCTTTTTTTTTTTGGGGGGGGGGGGGGTAAATGTATTATATATATATATAGAGAGAAGCTATATCCTAACTTATTGTATATGATTTTGGTGGAGGGTGACGACCACTATCATTGTCCATGATTAGAGGTAATCACACACAGGAGCCTAATGTAGAAAGATGAAACCAGAATGAAGCTAATATTGCCGAAGTTTCACTGAAAGGAGAGAGCGTGGAGAATAAGGCGGAGAGTTTAGCCAAGTATATTGTGTTTTCACTGATGGAGAAGACAAAGGCGACAACTAATGATAAAGTTGAAGAAACACTCCTCAGATGTATCAAGACGATGGTGCACAGTCACGAAAAACAATTTAAGGGAATATTTAAAAAATTGGACATTACTCATGACACTGGATATGTGACATTTGTTGAAGTTTTCAATGAACTATTTGAAGGTGAAAAGATGGCTATTACTTGGGGCAGGATAATTGCACTATATGCTTTTGGTGGACAGATGGCTTTGTATTGCAAAGACAAAAATATGGAGGACTTGAGCGAAAAAATAGTAACATTTATGAGCAAATATGCCAGTTTAATAGTGGCACCGTTTGTTACAACGGCTGGTGGATGGATAAAAATATGTGAAGAATTTCCAGCAGAAGAAGGTGATACGTTGCTGGTTTAGATATCATTGTCCCTGCAGGTGTATAAAGCCTCTCTCTCTCTCTCTCTCTCTCTCTCTTTCTCTCTCTCTCTCTCTCTCTCTCTCTCTCTCTCTCTCTCTCTCTCTCTCTCTCTCTCTCTCTCTCTCTCTCTCTCTCTCTCTCTCTCTCTCTCTCTCTCTCTCTTTCTCTCTTTCTCTCTATCTCTCTCTCTCTCTCTCTCATTCTCTCTTTTTCCTCATCCACAATAACTTGAACTTCCCCAAAGTCAGATAGAAGAAAATTATAAAATTGAAAATTATTGGCTACATGGCCATGTATGATATATAAGACAACCCTCAACCTTATATTCCTTATATTAGTTCTCCACTGTGAAGGGAAGAGACCTCGCTTGGAGTTCGTATATATATATACTATATATTGTAAAAGTGTAAAAAGTATTATTAAAACATATAGTTTTTCATTTCAACAGATATCATTAATCTTTATGAACACTCAGAGTTTCAGTGCTGGAATAGAAACTTTTCTACAAATGGGGGAACAGGAACCTCTAGTCATGGATGAGGTAAAAAAAAAAAAAAAAAAAAAAAAAAAAAAAAAAAAAAACTCTATATCATCATCTGAGACTACTCATTACAAATTTTTCATAAGATTGTGATTTGTCATAAGATTGTGATTTTTTTTTTTTTTTTTTTTTTTGTCATCTTATAAGGTAAATGTGGTACGATTTGATATGAGATTACAATTCGAGGGGGACAGCAAGGACCAACACTCCCGAGGCACAGAGCGCCGGTGCAGGTGCAGTAGGCGCAGCAAAGACCAGCACTCCCGAGGCACAGAACATCGGCGTAGCAAAGACCAACACTCTCGAGGCACAGAGCGACAGCGCAGCAAAGACCAACACTCCCGAGGCACAGAGCGACAGCGCAGCAGGCGCAGCAAAGACCAACACTCCCGAGGCACAGAGCGACAACACTCCCGAGGCACAGAGCGACAGCGCAGCAGGCGCAGCAAAGACCAACACTCCCGAGGCACAGAGCGACAACACTCCCGAGGCACAGAGCGACAGCGCAGCAGGCGCAGCAAAGACCAACACTCCCGAGGCACAGAGCGACAACACTCCCGAGGCACAGAGCGACAGCGCAGCAGGCGCAGCAAAGACCAACACTCCCGAGGCACAGAGCGACAGCGCAGCAGGCGCAGTAAAGACCAACACTCCCGAGGCATAGAGCGACAGCGCAGCAGACGCAGCAAAGACCAGCACTCCCGAGGCGGAGAATGGAGGCGCAGTAAAGACCAGCACTCCTGAGGCGGAGAATGGAGGCGCAGTAAAGACCAGCACTCCCGAGGCAAAGACCAGCACTCCCGAGGTGGAGAATGGAGGCGCAGTAAAGACCAGCACTCCCGAGGCAAAGACCAGCACTCCCGAGGCAAAGACCAGCACTCCCGAGGCAAAGACCAGCACTCTCGAGGTGGAGAATGGAGGCTCAGTAAAGACTGTCACCTCCTTGAGTTATCACAGAGTAGCGGCGCTCCAAAGACCAACTTCAATCATACTGCTCTTACACCACCACCTGTGCTGACCTGATGCTAGGAGAAAGAGGAAGGGTTGAATTGTACTTACCTCAGTACACGCATGAGGTTTCAGCAGGTGAACACCTTTCTGTTGTAGTTCTGAAATAATTTTAAAAATAATATAATCACATGATATGACTCCTTTTGAATTTTAATTTATTCCTAGATATTATTTTCACTCTTAAGGTTTTCTTTATAGTTAAAAATGAATAATAATAATAATAATAATAATAATAATAATAATAATAATAATAATAATAACCTCTTTAAAAAAAAGAGAAAGAGGAAAAAGAAAAAATTGAAAATTTTGTCTCATTGGCATATTTCCCATCAAAAGGAGGAATTTACAGTCCCAGTGAAAATGAAGAATCTAATAATAAAATTAGAAAAAACAAAACAGCTACAACAACAGCAACAGAATCTAAACCAACACCAACACCAAAAACAACTAGTGAAAGAAAAAGTGAACAAAATCGAAGAAAATCTCAACAACAACGTCGATACCGCATACCATTTGTCAAAACAGCAGGTGGACTCTTACCCTCTAGTGACACATATCGTGTAAACCGAGATGGTCACATTAAAAACGAGAAAAATCACTTTAATAGGGATGTTTATATTGATGATTATGATTTAGAGGAAAGAACGCGAATAGCTAGAGTTGAAAGACGTTTACAGTATATTGAGGAGTGTTTAGGTAAGAGTAACATCATTAAAGCTGAACCAATAACAGCTTTAATTTATACACATGAAAGTGCTCAATTTATTATAAATAAAGTTTATCATAACTGGATTAGATTTATGGGACATGTGGCTCAGCAACTTATGTCTAGAACAATTGAAAATTTGTTTGGAGCTGCTGATCAATATTTGTTTGAGGGTTGGTTTGAAATTCAAAAAAATTTAAGATCACCCCCACTAAATTATCATTTTATCGACTATAAGGAAAATGTATTAGAAGTAAATAAGGAAATTTTGAATTTGGCGTTAGAAGGTGATAGAGATCAAAATGGTAAACTCCTCTATCCTCAAGATTGTGAGTATATTAATCTTTATTTGGACAATACTACTAATAATGTGTATATTTTTTATTCAATAAATGAATTAATAAACATATATAAAACAAAAACAGATGATGATAAAAATTATATAAACAAGGATAATGATCGGTCTCTTGTAAGTGGCCTAGATGCTTATAGTTTGGTTATGCCTGGAGCTGATAAACGATATAAGGTGTTAGGTTCCCATCGTATTTTATATAATACATTTGTAAATATGTCTAATGGAGAAATGTTCAACACTAGTCTAAATGGAATGGGAATGTCAGCTCTTAACGTCTGTGTTATTATTGTTCATGCCATGATTCATTTAAAATGTTTACTTGATAAAAATATACTTCCCACTGAGAAAATGCGACACTCTAACAAACATTTCATTGAAGAAGTAATAAAACATGTTCCTTCCACATTATTCGGGCATCCCATGTTACCAATTGTTACCTTCAAAGACCAATAAAAAAACAATTTAATAACAATTTAATTAATTTTTAAAAAATAAGAAAACAATGTGGAATATGACTACAAAGCCACTTTTATCATATTTTCCTTCTGATATAACTAGTGATACTAATGTAATTATTACAACTAGTGACACTACGTCAACAATAACAACAACAACAACTACATCCACTGCAACATCTACAATTACTACTGATATATTGTCACCAATAAACAATGATGACAATAGTAATAATAATAATAATGATGATAATATTAATAATTATTTTAACAGTAAACAAATGTTAGATACTGAAGATTTTACTCAAGATATGTTTTTTTATAAATATGTACGATATCTTAACGAGGAAAAAAGAGCACCAGCTCTTCTTGTTTTTGATTTCGATAATACATTAGCCATATATGATGAACAACAACATTTACAACTGAATTTGTCAGATAGTTTTCCCTCAGTATATACGCGGCCATTTTTATATGAGATGTTAGATTATATGAAAGCCACCAACAAACACAATATTCTTATTTTATGGACAGCAGGAAAACGATCATATATTCAAAATGTTTTAACTTTATTGAACATGTGTCAATATTTTACACATATTTTAACGTATTATGACTGTGTTTTATCTAAAAATAAATATGGTGTTAGTAAGTCATATAAATATATTGTCAATAAATACCCTAAATATTCAGATATGAGAGCCATACTGATAGATAACTGGGCTGTTTATAATGCTTTGGGAAGGAAAAGAAAGAGTTATAAGACAAATTATGATGATGGAATAGTCAAACAGCAATACCGTCGACTCATATCTATCAAACCTTATACCATATATGACGTGGTGAAAGAATTTGGGGCTTTCAATATACCCCCTCGTCAAATAAATGATATTGATATGTTTATTCGTTCTAAAGGCTTAAACGGCAAAACCAATAATAATTATAATCATAATAATGGAACAGATTCATCCACACCAGGAAAATTAGACCAGTACCCATCATATGGGGACACAGCTCTCTTATCCTTAATATGTTTCTGTGAAAGAGAAATCTTTGGGATAGTAGCAACTCCGACTATACAAAACAAAAGAAGTATAAACAGTGACTACTATATTATTATGCTTGAAAACGATCAGTTATCATTGATAAATAGAAACAAGGTAGAAAATAGTAATATGATCAGAAGTAGACAATGCCGTCCCCTTATATGGATACAAATTTCAACTTAATGATGGTAGTACTATTAATATCTATTTTATATTTCTATAAGTTTGATTAAGTAAGTACTCGTGGGATTATGCCTGAAAGCTTCTAAGGCAGAATCCCGGCTGGAGAAGCAACAATATGGTGTTCAGCTGACATTGGAATGGTCAAAGAGCGATTGGTTTGTAACCCTAGGACTCAATGATCGTTAGTCATCTTGTGTTAATTCATCATCATCATCATCATTCATTCCATACGTTTTTATTTCGGATATGATTTTTTCTATTAATTCAAGTTGGTTATTTAACATTAATTCTTGTTCATGTATAGTGTCAATAGTTGAAAGGTTAACCCTTTTCCATAATTCATTTTTACTTTCCTCTGTTTTTCTGTAAATTTCTTCAATGTTGCTTTTATAAATTTCTTGAGAGTTTTTTAGTTGCCATTGATAATGTTCATGTAACTGTTGTATACAAAATTTATTATTGTTTTCCAATTGGTTTACATTATTTTGAAATGTGTTTTGAATTTCATTTATTTTTGAATTAGAGATTGTATTCATATTTACACAACTTTTTATGAGTTCATTCATGCGTTTGCATAACAGAAAACAAAGGTAAATCAATTGAGTGTTGATTGAAAATGGTGTATAAAGATGACTACGTTCAAGGGCAAATAGAAACTGTTCAAATAATTTATATACACCAAAAATTCTGTCCATGAGATTGGGTTCATCCATATTTTCGTTTTCAAGTTCATTGATTGCACAATGTATAAGGTTGGTTAGTAGATCGTTAATGAGGGATGAACCTACTATTTGGTCAATATTATCGGTATTTTTAAAGAATTCATTTAATTTTTGAAGATTTTCTTTTGGTTTAAATTCTTTCATATCATTTTTCTTATCTTCTTGTAATGCTAATTTGAACAGCGTTGAACATATTATCAAAGGAAATGGGTTTAGTCTCTCTGGACTATTTTCATTTTCGGGTAAAATTTTAATTTCATTTACAAAGAGTGTTTTTAGAATAGATTTTTCAAAGTCTAAATAAATTTGAAAAGCTTTTTTATATTTTTTATTTTTAAGGGCATCATTAAGATTAATAATATCCAAGGTTGATTTTGAAGTCATTTTTTTTATTTTATTTTACTTTGTTAATTTGGTTGTTTTATGGACTCAATAAACTCGTTGTGATCTTTCATTTCAGCCAAAAAATTTATATTATGGGTAATATTCCCTAGAGAATTTTTAGAAATGAAGTTTGTGCCAGTATCTCGAGCTAATATATTTGGTAAAAATGTTGCCATATTCTTTAAAACTAATTTTTCATTACTGCATATATTTGTAAGGGAAATGAATCCTATATGAGATGAATAAGCAGTATTAGGAGGGGTTGTTTCTAATATCCTAATCATACATTCTCCATTGGATTCGTCAGTGGAAATATCAATATTTGAATTTTTTTCCGGTTTCAAGTTAATATCTAATATTTTACTAGGGTACATTCCCATTGCAATATCGAGAATGGAAACATCATTAATGTTATTTACCACATCCACATTTAGATCATCATTAAATGTATTGAAATACCGTTTTAAATTATCAGTATTTGAAGTTAAATGACTTTGATACGTTTTAACCATAGGTTTCTCAGTTGCAATATGAGACAGATAAGAAAATTTTGTCTCATGTATAAAAGAAGGGGGATGAATATCTATAGGTCTAACAGGATTTTTGAGCTGTTGTAATACATTGGGTGAACTGGTATTGGTTTGGGTGGATATTTTAGGTTTTAGAGCTCGTTTTAATTGTATACATTCAGTGGATTGATTTTTGGTATTAGTTGTAGTAAAAATAGCTCTTCCTTGTCTGTTAACAATAAGAATGTTATGCATCGTGAAGATACATCGACCATTGAGAGGCGGTAATTCTTTAAGATCATCGAGGGAGTCAGAAAGAGCAATTGCTATAGCTATATAATCATGAGTCCTATGTGTCGATAATGGTTCACAGTATGACAATCGATTATTTCTTATTTGTAAGAGCCGTTGCTGAGATTTAATTAACTGAGCATAATAAATAATCATTATATTGTTAATATCAAAGATTTTTAAATCCACTGAATTAAAATCATCATTTTTTATAACTTTAATAAATCGTGAAGAAGGAGGAGCGCTTATTCCCTTTTCATTGTCATTCCATTGTTCGTTTTTTAATGGACGTTTATAGTAACCGTTTTCCAAAGGATATGGGAGACTTTCTACAAATTTTGTATAAATTTTAGTTAAATCATCAACATTTATTTCATTTAGTTCGTCTATTATTTCTTTAGTGTTAACCCAAACAATTTTAATATTTTGATCTATGAGATTTGATGGCATAGCTAAAATTTGTAACAAAATGTTGGGATTGGGTAAGATAACATTACCAGGGAAGAAAGATATGTTCTGTGTTTGTTTAATTTGGGGATAAATTTTGTAATTAATACCGAAACTAGATAGAGCATGCCAGAAATATCCTAAATTATAGGTGTGTATTCCAATGTTATTATGACACATTTCATTATAATGAAAATCATTTAAAGTTTCCCGAAAGATTAAACCCATTTTCACATACAAACATGGTTGGCATATGGCAGATAAACTTATATAGGTATTGGATTTGGATAATTTTTCTTGGGCTTTCATATAGAGTTGTTCAAGTTGAAGTAAATAATAATCTTTATCTTCTGTTTTTACATTAGGTAAAATTGCATGTTTACAAATACATTGAGTACCTATCATATTTATTTGTTCTCTAATCATCGTTCTAATTAAATTATGTTGGGGTGAATCATCATTAATTTTAGAAATGATATTAATGACATCAGAATTAACTATGGGATTTTTTATTGAAAGTGATAATGTCGGTGATTGAGGTAAAGATGAAGACATTTATTTACCTTTTTATTTTAATTTATAATAAAAAATATATGAAAATATGAATAGTCCTGTAGGGATTCCAAATACAACCAATCCTGTACAATCACCAAACCCACCATCAAACCCACCACCAAACCAACCAGCACAAAACCAACAAACAAACACCATAACACAACAATCAGTAGTTGGTCTAACTCCGAATTCATCTATAACATCAATAATGGCCAATCCAAAAGTTAATCCAGAAATATCTGAAGTTCTTTCCAAAATTCAAGATATGACTAGATATATCAGTGACCCTAACCAACGTGCTTCTTTCATAAAAGCTTTGGGTCAACAGTTAAATATGATTGGTAATTCTTCTAAATGTGTTTGTATTCACGCTCTATTTCCTGACCTAAAATATGAAGAAAAAGATTATCATTTACAACAAATTGAAGATTTGTATAGAAAAGCACGGGAAAAACCAGTGCATAATATTTATAAAAGTTTGTCTGCTATATGTCCACCCTGTTTATATCTAAAAATGGGTTTGTTATCAACAGACGTGGTGAAAGATTTTAAAGACTCATTTTGTTCCAACAAAACTGGACCTCATAAAACTTATAATTTAGGACCAATGGCTCATGTCTTAACAAGTTATAATGTTAATCAAAAAGTCTATCCTAACATGCAAAATGCTATGAATATATCTTTTCATCCAGGTAATATTCTAATCCCTGATTCAAAAATCTTTTTACAGATGTTAGCTATGCCATCAAATCTCATAGATCAGGGGGTTAAAGTAATTTGGGTTGATACAGAGGAAACTGTTCCTTGTAATAATAATAACATTAAAGACCAATTGGAATGTTATGAAAAGTTTATGAACGCTCTCCCTGCTTCTCTTGATAATGGTTATTACAAAGGTGAGCCTATACCAATTGACAAGATTAAATTAATAACTTCTCCACCTCATAAATTTGTTAAAGCAGCTAAAGGTGAAGAAAATTTAGTTTTACTAAAAATTTTTGATGTAAATTCAGTTTTAAACATATATTATTCTCAACTAATTCAATCACAGCGACGTTTACAAGTGAAAACTATAACAGATAATGATGGAAGTAGATTATATTTGAATCGAACCAATTTTGCTTGTTATGAACCCTTGTCCACACATCGAATACATGATTTTCTAGCCATAGCGGTTGCCCTCTCGAATAATCCGGAAGATCTTAAAAAATACCCTCCACTCAATAATGAGTGTATCACTACTCCACATAATATTCTCATCATTAATAATAAAGGGAAGGCCGTGTTTACTGACAGTACTGAACCTAAATCAACTACAGCCTGTGAAAAATTGAAACGAGGACTTAAAGATGGTACTAAATATCCACCTCATAAACGATTTGTAAATACAGCACATACCATGACACCTAATACAAATCTCAAACCTGGAGATCCTATTAAACCAGACAGTTTTCCTGACTTAAATACTACCACTTCTCCTGATCTCGCTGATATTGCTATGGAGAAACATATTAATGATTCGGAAATGTTTCGTAAGAATTTAAAAGCAAATATAGACAATTTGAAAAATTACTTTTCAGAGTTTAATGATGACCTGAATAAACCTGTTGATATAAATAATGTTAATTATTCTATTTTTGATATTGCCATTGGAATGTCTCCCTCAAAAATACTCGATATCAATCATAATCTTGCAGGTGAAAAACCCAATGGTATTGATATATTTTCAGACTATCCCGAAAATGGCACAAATATTTTTGAAATAGCATCGCCTAATGTAGTATATTCAGATCAAATCGGTTTTGTTACTCTCAAGAGCCTATGTTCTAATGAGATGTTAGTATTAAAAAATACCATTGCCCATTTGCAAAATATTATGAATCGCAGTGTTGGGGTATTTAGGAAATTTGAAGTAACACCGGGAAACAACATTACAACTCTTCAACCTAATTATTTAGTACAAATACGAGATCCTTCTGAATATCTTCAAGTTGTTGATAAAACTATAAAAGCAGATACATCCATCCCCAACTTCCAAATAGAACCTCCTAATGATGTACATCATATACCACAAGATTTGTGCGATTCAATGTCATTTAATCAGTATGTAAATTTGTATACCCCACCTAAAACACAAGGATGTATATGGTAATTTATATTATAATTAAAACTTTTCAATTATATTAATAATTTAATATAATGTTTGTTTATTGGCAATTACCCAAAATACTTAGTTATTGTTTTTTATTTTTTATGAATTACCCTATATTTTTTTGTTTTGTTTTGGTTATTATAAAAAAAATGAACATTTATATATTTGTTGTTGGTATATGTTTACTAATTATTTTATTTTTAATGTGGATGAGAATCCAATCCACAAACAGCGACACCATCTCTCCACAATCAGAAGATGTCAGTGCCACCCTCCCAACAGCACGTGCCACTGTCACCACCTCCACCAGCATTCCAGCTGCTAACGACAGCGGTGCCACTGTCACCACCTCCACCAGCTAACGACAGCGGTGCCACTGTCACCACCTCCACCTCCACCAGCACTCCAGCTGCTAACGACAGCGGTGCCACTGTCACCACCTCCACCAGCACTCCAGCTGCTAACGACAGCGGTGCCACTGTCACCACCTCCACCAGCACTCCAGCTGCTAACGACAGCGGTGCCACTGTCACCACCTCCACCAGCACTCCAGCTGCTAACGACAGCGGTGCCACTGTCACCACCTCCACCTCCACCAGCACTCCAGCTGCTAACGACAGCGGTGCCACTGTCACCACCTCCACCTCCACCAGCACTCCAGCTGCTAACGACAGCGGTGCCACTGTCACCACCTCCACCTCCACCAGCACTCCAGCTGCTAACGACAGCGGTGCCACTGTCACCACCTCCACCTCCACCAGCACTCCAGCTGCTAACGACAGCGGTGCCACTGTCACCACCTCCACCTCCACCAGCACTCCAGCTGCTAACGACAGCGGTGCCACTGTCACCACCTCCACCTCCACCAGCACTCCAGCTGCTAACGACAGCGGTGCCACTGTCACCACCTCCACCTCCACCAGCACTCCAGCTGCTAACGACAGCGGTGCCACTGTCACCACCTCCACCTCCACCAGCACTCCAGCTGCTAACGACAGCGGTGCCACTGTCACCACCTCCACCTCCACCAGCACTCCAGCTGCTAACGCAGAGACGAGGACTTTGGGGGGTAAGGGGTGGGGTTGGGCTCTGGATGGGTGAGGGGAGGGGGGGTGTTAAGGTGGGTCGCCGAAAACGGAGATTCGAACTCAAAAGGCGGGCTAGGATCCGTCCCTGATCCGACACAGAGACAGAACGGAGAGACGACCCACTGTGGCAGGGTGAGGCGTCGAGAGAGTCCTTCTCCATTTTTTTTTAATAAATGGCTAAGAATTATTGAACATTGAGAGGTTTCGTTTAGCATTGTAGCAGCCAGAAAGCCACACCTGGACCACTATGCTAGGCCCGACATGCCCAACGAGGCAAGTTCCCCTGAATCTATATATTTTTCCAATTTTCCTCTATGAAGTGATAAATCTGTACATTTCACCATACACAAGTTAATTAGGTTAGGGGCTAGGTTAGGTTCGGTTCGGTCATATATCTATGTTAGTTTTAACTCAAATTTCCAATAATCAACCCATACATAATGAAATGGACAGATTCATCACTTCACAAGAAAAAAAAATTGAAAAAAATATAAATTCATGAAAACTCGGCCCATCAGGCAAATCGGGTCTTGCACAGCAGGCCAAATACAACGTTCTGGCAACCAGGCACGACATATATATATATATATATATATATATATATATATATATATATATATATATATATATATATATATATATATATATATATATATATTTATTTTGGTGGTTGTTATTGTTTTTTGTAATAGGTTTAAATGGGTTTCAGGAGACCTACCCGTTGTTTGTTTCTTCCTCTGTATGTGTCGTTTTACCCACTCACTTAGGATCCATTATTGAGAATAAGGATTTGATGAATATCTCTTTAGTAACTTGTAACTTACATTCGAATTACCATTCTCCCAGAGTTTTTATTATAAATATACAGTTAGATCTTAGAAATTGTAAACATTATAGAATATGAATTTTGTATATAATATGAATTTTGTATATATCAAATTTAATATATTTCTTTTTACAACACACACACACCCACACACACACACACACACTGTAGGTTTTTATGATTATAATGAAAAAATTTAGGTAATTTTATGATCAGTATTGATTACACTTGTATTAAAAAAAATAAAGCAAGCACCTGTTTCTATGACTTGGTAAATGGCATACATTACAACAATTTTTTTCGAATACTTTATTAAATTTACTGTGCTTCAAAATTCATTTGGTCTCTTTCTTCATGGTTTATAATTTTATATGTATTAATCGTTGTAAAAATCACGAGAATTACTGCAATTAGCCCAGCAATGGCATGATGTGACCCCATAACATATTTCATGTGATCATCAGATTTAACTGAATCCATAAATGGTATTTTATCATATACATTCATAACAGATATTATTGTAATAAACAAACATAAGATAATTAATATAATAAGTATAAAATATGTGAATATTTTATTACCGAACATATCTTTTTTTGTTCTTTTTTATATAGGAGAAAAATAATAAAATGACTATGAAATTTAATTATAATTTAATAATTTAATAGATGTATAAGCTGTTTAGCTGGAGGAACGATTTTTTGGGCATAAGAAACAATTGATTTATATTGATATTGATGGTAAGTTAAGATAAATGTAATTAATAAAAGAGCCATAATAGCAATTACTAATAACATTAATGATTTGGAAATATTTGTTCCCAAAAGATAAAAGGTGGCTAATAAACCAACCAAAAAAGACAGATACATAATAGAAAGGGACCAATTTGTTTTTTTCTTAACGACATTCATTTTTTCCTGTGATATTTCCTTATTATCATGTGTCTCATTAATTGTGGGAGTTGTTAATGTGGTTGGTATTGGATTCCAATAAGATTCTTCATGTACTCTATTAGCTATTCTCAAATCCATAACATGAGGTTGAGGTAGTAACTGAGGAAGTTGTTGATGATTCTCGCCTGAAGCCGTTGTTGTTGTTGTTGTTGTTGTTGAAAGATGAGGATGTACCATTTTATTTAACGATTTTCTTTTATTTTTTTAATTATAGTTTTAATTAATGTTTCACTATTGAAGGGTATTAGTGTTTTGAGTCGATGGCTGTTTATATGTATTAGGGCTTCTTCAAGTGGGAAATAACAGGCAATTTTTTCTTCATCTAAGCGATGACTGAAAGGAAAACGATGCATATAATTCTTAATTGCACGGTTGTTGGTCTTCTTATCATTTAGGTTGAAAATACATCCTAAAGTTCCAAGTATCCAATTTAAACATCGAGACCGAGAGTGCGTAAATTGAATTAAATTATTTGCATTTTCAGTTTCAATTAAAATACTATAATCACACTTATAGGTTTTACCATTCAGTGCTATCCATTCCTCTGATATCATTGGTAAATTATATTGGTTATTATGAATCATCCCCAATTTAATTCTTTTAATAATTGGTATAAAATCTAAATGAAAACAATGTGTTTCTTCCATAAACTCTCTAATTTGGGTAATTATCGGAATCTTTTGATCAATTTTTTCAGGTTGACCACGAGGAAGTGTATACTCTCCCTCTATTGTATTTCCATTACCAAACATATGTTGATATAAATTAACATATTCGGCTTGACTCATGGGGGATGAATTTTCAAAAATAATAACATTTTTCGTTTTATCATTCCATTTATGTCGATAAATTTTATTATTAAGATACGAAATATAAAAGTATGATGGAGAATGTAACATTAGGATTTTACATTTTTTTAATATAACTTTTTCGTCTGTGCTAAAACATTGACTGGCATCTACATATAAAAGCCCTAAAGATTTTTTAGTTTTATGATCATAATTTAATTGGTTTTGTTTTAATTGTATTAATGGCATATTTATAGTGGGAGGAAGATGTGCATTTTTGTAATAAAAATCAGTTTCTTTACAATACTGAGATGACATACTGACTATTTTGTATCTAAAAATGAATGGTGTTTATATAATAATTTATATATTTTTTGTATTCTAACGGAACATGGATTATATTCATTAATGTGTAGTAGGGAGTGGTGGTGGTGGTGTGGTAAGGTTGTTGGGGTGGTGGTGAGATTAGGATGTGTATATTGTGGGTGTGGGTGATTATAAAAGTTGTGGTGGGGTTGTTGTGTTGGTGGGGTTTGGGGAGGGTGGTGGTGGTGGTGTTGGTGGTGGTGGCGGCGGTGGTGGTGGCGGTGGTGGCGGTGTTTGGGTTGTTGTGTTGGTTGGGTTTTGGGAGGGTGGTGGTGGCAGTGTTTTGGTTGTTGTGTTGGTAGGGTTTTGGGAGGGTGGTGGTGGTGGTGGTGGTGGTGGCAGTGTTTGGGTTGTTGTGTTGGTTAGGTTTTGGGAGGGTGGTGGTGGTGGTGGTGGCAGTGTTTGGGTTATTGTTTGGGTTGTTGTGGGGGTTGTTGTGTTGGTGGGGTTTGGGTTATTGTTTGGGTTGTTGTGGGGGTTGTTGTGTTGGTGGGGTTCGGGTTATTGTTTGGGTTGTTGTGGGGGTTGTTGTGTTGGTGGGGTATGGGTTATTGTTTGGGTTGTTGTGGGGGTTGTTGTGTTGGTGGGGTTTGGGTAGGGTGATGGTGGGGGTGTTGTTTGGGTTGTGGTAGTTTCCATATCTTTTATTATTTGAGGAAAATTTTTTACCAAAATTTTCCCAAATTGTTTTTCCTGACATTTATACCGAAATAATATATATGAAAACAATACTGCAAATTCTTTTTTTTCTATAGTTTCTTTTACAATACTATGTATAATATCTCGAGGTATATTATCATGGTAAATGGTTTGGCATATGGTATCCATTCCTTCAATTAAAGATTGAATTAGATTTTTTTTATCATTTACAGATACCTCTCGAAATTTTCGTATTGTAATCTCAATTTTGTTCGAGGATAAATCCATGAAACTTTTCAGAAAGCTACATTCCGGATTCCATTGAATATGAAGAAGTAGAGGCTTGTCAGAAATGTCAAAATTCCATAGCCCAAGATTACAAAAAGCACATTTCACATGATCACTAAGACCTGTATAAAAGAATCCAGCTGAACTTAGATCTTCTGAGTTTGGTAATGTAAGTGGCCATGTGCTAAAACTTTCCAGGCGATTTTTACAATCTTCATATGTTCGATCGACACTGGGACAATGAGGTGACAATGAGAGGACTAAATTTGATTGCAGAATAACTTCACATAACTCTAAAGGGACATTACCAACGGGTTTTCCCATGATAAATGGACAATAAGGAACTCTTTGTCTATGTTTATTATGTGGAATATCGTTTATTTGCCAGTTTGTAACGGGGGGTGGGGGAAATAGCTCTATCTTGTCCTTTATTCCACCCCCCAGTTAACTAACGAAGCCGGGGGAAACAGCTCTCTCTAGTCCGTTATCCCGTCTCCAGTTAGCTAACTATTCTAGAGCACCCTCCAGAGTTCCTAAGGCAGCCTCTCTCGTTCAACACCTTGTAACCTAGGTATTTGACTACCTAGGTGCTAAGACTACAAGGCGTCGTAACTTGATCAGTTACCCGAAACTCTAGAGAGAACTCTAGAATACAGAATCATTGCCACAAACGTACACCTCGGGTTATTGCGTTCAAATGGAGTAAAACAGTCGATCGCAATAATCTGAGCAGAACCACCACTTAAAAACTACTTAAAAACTACACCTGCCACTCCCCACTGATCTGGAGACCAGCGGTGGCTGGGTGTCCCCGTGGGACATGCGAGGTCACCTGTCACACTCAGCTGACCTGCACTACCAACACCGCTAAGTTCCCAAATCGCCAAATCTTATTACTAACATAAATCACTACACACACAAGTTCTGGTGAACATTCCCTGAACACCACAAAACTCACAATCACTAAACCACAACACTAGAGAATCACTATCTCCTAGCCTGAAAAAACTCGCTAAATCGCGAAAGTAAAACACCTGTCAAGATCTCCCTGATAGCGCCTGAGCGGCAAAAGACACGTGGGACTGAACAATGTTAAAAGAACACCAACTACCTACAACATTGTTCAACACCGCTGCCATCATTGTAACGGGGGGTGGGGGAAATAGCTCTATCTTGTCCATTATTCCACCCCCCAGTTAACTAACGAAGCCGGGGGAAACAGCTCTCTCTAGTCCGTTATCCCGTCTCCAGTTAGCTAACTATTCTAGAGCACCCTCCAGAGTTCCTAAGGCAGCCTCTCTCGTTCAACACCTTGTAACCTAGGTATTTGACTACCTAGGTGCTAAGACTACAAGGCGTCGTAACTTGATCAGTTACCCGAAACTCTAGAGAGAACTCTAGAATACAGAATCATTGCCACAAACGTATAAGAGGAAACGAAAGGAAAGAAATGAAAAGTGAAGTAATTAGTGAGGGTTTGGGGTGAGAGGTAGAGAGGTGGGAGGAGCGAGGAGGGTCATTAGTTGAAAATGAGAGTTTAGAGAGGGGGTGGAGGGAGAGGTGTAGATAGGTAGAAGTAGAAGAGTAGATAGTAGAAGTAGAAGAGTTGATAGTAGAAGACGAAATGCTGCCACCATCCATTCATGATCATTACATACAAGACAAGGAATGGAACTTGTCTGTATCAAAATATTCACCAAAGATGTTATCATGAGTTCATTATTAGTAGTTCCCATCTTTATCATGTACTCATTCTAAACCATGAAACCAGTAACCACAGAGGCTTTCTCACCTCAACTCAAATCTCTAGGGAACAAAGTTAAACACAATTTAAATAATAAATTCATAATTATATTTCACATGAAGTATCATAATGTAGCAATTCAATTAAAATGTTAAAGAGAGTCATTATCCAAGAATTCGAGAACCCTACAACTTGACTGCCCCTGATCATCACACAACATATGTAAACACGACCAAGTCACCTTAATGTTCACTCACCGAGGACTGAGTCTAAGTTGAATAGAGAGGGGGGGGGGGGGGGTTGTAGTTGACGGAGACTCCCGCCCTGCCGGCCGACAGCCTCCCGTCTGCTCTGCTCTCCTGACTGCCGTTCTGTCTGTTTTGTCTGTTAATGCTTCATGCTGGATAGCTCTCCGAGTTTATATTGGGGAACCTAGTAGCTAACTCCGCCCACAAGTAGATAGCCTCCGGCACTACCAAGCCACTCCTTAAACGTCGGCATGTTTGAAGGCTACCCGGCTCCAATTATACGCTTAGCGGAAGCAAGGTGAAATTATCATGATCTGACCTCAGGTCACTTGGGGTCATTAACGGTTAGAGGTGTGAGATCTCAGGCAGACAACTGGCGCCTCTCAGATCCTTGTCTGTGACTCGTGTACTCTATATATATTTTAAATAAACTAACCCAAACACTTTTACAGTGTTACATCTCCCCTTCTCCCCGAAATAAAGTTTTTGCAACACTGCTAAAGCAAGCTAGCTGTGTGCGACAACTTTATTAACGAAAAGAATACATCCTAGCTAAACAAATATACATCATCCTACTCTAAAAAATGAAATATGTAGACAGACGTCCATTGTCTCTGGCTGGGCGACGTCACTGCTTGGTCTTGTAGATAATCCTGTACCACATTTCTTCAACACAACTGCCTCCGTCGCTTCTCCGTCGTTAACGCACAACAACACTTGGTCAACCCGAATGCTGTTACTACTTGAACTGCGCACAGGACCGTGGAATTCGGTTGTCCCAGCTGATCTGTAATTGGCCCTACGTCAGTCACCATGAGAGACGTATATTGGGGTTCTTCACAGCTATAGGGACTACAAGTTTCGAGACCTTCATATAGTTGCCAACAGTAGAAATCACATCCTACTCTTCTTCCTCCCTGTTGCTCCAGCACGCCTCCTTCAGAGAGCTACTTCTGACAGCCACATCAAGTCCGCATGACACAGGAAGAATCACTCAACAGAGCAACATGCTTGTAGGAGGGGCGGCCAGTTAAGGCAAACGATCCTGTCTTGCAATTACGCTCCATGCAATGATGCTGATACCAGCAAGGGACACGAGGCATCGTGTCTCACTCAGCTTGTCTTATCTTCTTCTTCTTTCTTCTTTCTTCTCTCTTCCTTCTTCTCTCTTCTTTCTTCTCTCTTCTTTCTTCTCTCTTCCTCCTCCCATGGGTCTTTGACAAGCGACCTGGGGTCCATTGGGGTCCGTCCGTCCTGGGGTCCATCCTGGGTAGACCGATGTTGGTGGGACAGACTGGAGTCGTTGTTGCTCCTCTTCCATCTTTACTGGGTCGTCTGGGGTCGTCTGCAGAACGACCTGGGGTCCACTGGGGGTCCGTCCGTCTTGGGGTCCGCTGGGGTCCGTCCGTCCTGGGGTCCACTGGGTAGACCAATGTTGACTGACCGAGAGGGCTGCATCTTGGGGTCCCCTGGGGTGGTGGTGGTGGTGGAGCCATGACCTCCAGGTAGTGGGCTGGTCGTGGTGGTGGTGATAAACGCCCGTGAGTATGGTACACAGCAGCCGTCTCCCTCTTCTGTATATGCGTCTCTCCTCTCTTCTGGCTCCCACCTGTGGATGAACATAAAGGCGACAATACCCGTGTTCCATGCTGTTGTGTGACCCTGTAGTTTGTATAGGGTTCACACAGTCCAGTTATACCGCTCTCCTCCTGGCAACAACTACACTTAAATTTTTTTAAAAATAATCCAATTAACTCTGAATGATATTGACTTGGTGGAACATAAGACAGTAACAGAGGAAAGTTAGAGAAGAGAGAATAAGGTCATCACTACTTTTAACTTGTCTCAAAAAAAAAATCAAAACTAATAGACAAAACACTAGCCTAAACTTAACTATACCTTTCCTAATCTTAAGTACATAATTAACCATTACTCCCACCCTTAACCTACAGCCACCTACGTGACCCAGAGTGTTTCCCTAGCATCTCCGCCGGTCAACAACTCCAAACTGTTGCCACCCCTGTGACCAGACTATCTAACGTCGAGCGTCCCCAACGTGAAGTCTACTGACATACTAAGCCTCCCCCTAGTATGCTGTACAATACCAGTACACCTCGGGTTATTGCGTTCAAATGGAGTAAAACAGTCGATCGCAATAATCTGAGCAGAACCACCACTTAAAAACTACTTAAGAACTACACCTGCCACTCCCCACTGATCTGGAGACCAGCGGTGGCTGGGTGTCCCCGTGGGACATGCGAGGTCACCTGTCACACTCAGCTGACCTGTACTACCAACACCGCTAAGTTCCCAAATCGCCAAATCTTATTACTAACATAAATCACTACACACACAAGTTCTGGTGAACATTCCCTGAACACCACAAAACTCACAATCACTAAACCACAACACTAGAGAATCACTATCTCCTAGCCTGAAAAAACTCGCTAAATCGCGAAAGTAAAACACCTGTCAAGATCTCCCTGATAGCGCCTGAGCGGCAAAAGACACGTGGGACTGAACAATGTTAAAAGAACACCAACTACCTACAACATTGTTCAACACCGCTGCCATCATTGTAACGGGGGGTGGGGGAAATAGCTCTATCTTGTCCATTATTCCACCCCCCAGTTAACTAACGAAGCCGGGGGAAACAGCTCTCTCTAGTCCGTTATCCCGTCTCCAGTTAGCTAACTATTCTAGAGCACCCTCCAGAGTTCCTAAGGCAGCCTCTCTCGTTCAACACCTTGTAACCTAGGTATTTGACTACCTAGGTGCTAAGACTACAAGGCGTCGTAACTTGATCAGTTACCCGAAACTCTAGAGAGAACTCTAGAATACAGAATCATTGCCACAAACGTATAAGAGGAAACGAAAGGAAAGAAATGAAAAGTGAAGTAATTAGTGAGGGTTTGGGGTGAGAGGTAGAGAGGTGGGAGGAGCGAGGAGGGTCATTAGTTGAAAATGAGAGTTTAGAGAGGGGGTGGAGGGAGAGGTGTAGATAGGTAGAAGTAGAAGAGTAGATAGTAGAAGTAGAAGAGTTGATAGTAGAAGACGAAATGCTGCCACCATCCATTCATGATCATTACATACAAGACAAGGAATGGAACTTGTCTGTATCAAAATATTCACCAAAGATGTTATCATGAGTTCATTATTAGTAGTTCCCATCTTTATCATGTACTCATTCTAAACCATGAAACCAGTAACCACAGAGGCTTTCTCACCTCAACTCAAATCTCTAGGGAACAAAGTTAAACACAATTTAAATAATAAATTCATAATTATATTTCACATGAAGTATCATAATGTAGCAATTCAATTAAAATGTTAAAGAGAGTCATTATCCAAGAATTCGAGAACCCTACAACTTGACTGCCCCTGATCATCACACAACATATGTAAACACGACCAAGTCACCTTAATGTTCACTCACCGAGGACTGAGTCTAAGTTGAATAGAGAGGGGGGGGGGGTTGTAGTTGACGGAGACTCCCGCCCTGCCGGCCGACAGCCTCCCGTCTGCTCTGCTCTCCTGACTGCCGTTCTGTCTGTTCTGTCTGTTAATGCTTCATGCTGGATAGCTCTCCGAGTTTATATTGGGGAACCTAGTAGCTAACTCCGCCCACAAGTAGATAGCCTCCGGCACTACCAAGCCACTCCTTAAACGTCGGCATGTTTGAAGGCTACCCGGCTCCAATTATACGCTTAGCGGAAGCAAGGTGAAATTATCATGATCTGACCTCAGGTCACTTGGGGTCATTAACGGTTAGAGGTGTGAGATCTCAGGCAGACAACTGGCGCCTCTCAGATCCTTGTCTGTGACTCGTGTACTCTATATATATTTTAAATAAACTAACCCAAACACTTTTACAGTGTTACAAGTTCTTGATAACTGTATTGCAGAAAATACATGCACATGCATCGTTTCTTTTAAGATAAAAAAATCCATCCCTAGCTAAATTTAGAGGGGAAATCCATGGGAATTTCCAATTGTTAAATGTGTCTAGACGTGCACTTTCAAACTTCAAAAAAAAAATGTTGTTAAACATTCTGATAGGTGTTTTAATTTGTGAAATAAATGTACAATTATGTTCTGGATATACAATTGCATTACTATTTATATTGAATGTAAGTGACAAATGACACTTTATACATTTCCATAGATTTTCTTGTTTGTTATAATAAAACCCATTTCGTTTTAAAATGTTTAAATTTATTTTGAAATTTAAACCTTCTAATGTTTTCATGCTATGTTGTCCACTCATTTTGGTATGTAATTAATGAATGGTAAATTTATTAAATCCGTCTGACCATATTATATATTTACTAGGCATGGCATTATATATATTTTTTTTTTATTTATATTTCGAGATTCTTCAGGTTTACAGTAAAGGCTTCAAACTCTTCTTTTCAATTCAAATTCCATTATCATCACTAGTGTTCTAGGCGATTTGTAAAAAAAAAAAAAAATTGGTGGTTATATAATAAACATATTGAAATAAAATTAAAATAGTGATAGGATGATATCAAAGCAAAAGAAAAACGAAGAATTTTGCAGCAAACATGAATTTGAATTAAAAATTAGCCAAATGTTGGAAAAAGGTGGGCCTGGGAGTCGGAAAATTTTTACTCGAGAAAAATTAGCACAATACATTGAGGAAGTCAAAAATGCTAAATTGAAACTGAATTGGAAATCTTCTCATGAATATGATCTATTGTCTCGATATGATGTCAAAAATCTATTTGGGGATGATGTCTTAGTAACCATCGACGAAACTGAACGAAGAATGAAGCGGGGGACCAAGCGTAAACTGACCAGTGACAATCGTCATTCTACTACGGCTGTAACAACAACAACAACCACAACCACAGGAGCAACAACAGCTGATCCTGGCCGGATGTGTCGTCGTTTCATACATCAAGGGCAATTGTATGATACGATTTATGATGCACACAGAGCAGTTTGTCACGGAGGAGAAAAAAGAACTTATTTTGAAGCAAGTAAAACTATCGCTAACGTCACTCAACAATCGGTGAAACTCTTTATTTCACTCTGCCACATATGCAATTTGAAACGACTTCCTCGACGAAAAAAGGGGGTAATACGGCCCATTGTATCGACCAGTTTTGCGGAGCGAGGACAAATGGATTTAATAAATATGCAAAAAGAAGGAGGATGTGTGTATAAATATATTTTACA
>NW_027189133.1:462665-502665 GCF_040958095.1 Procambarus clarkii
ACGCAATATTACCAGATTTTCTATGGTGGATGTGAAGGTCCTAATTCCACATACATCAAGTTAATATCTTGTGATGACCATGAATTCATCATTAAAAGGAAAGATGCCTTCACCTCAAATTTAATTCAAGCTATGATGTCAAGTTCAACAACGTGTATTGAACAGGAAAAAAATGAAATCCATTTTAAAACAATTCCGTAAGTATAAAGCTGTTAGAACAAAGTGTTATTATATAAACTGTTATATTTAGAGATAAACTGTTATTTAGAGAAACATATAAACTGTATATAATAAATAAATAATTATAATACTTTTATTTTTTTATTTTATTTCTTCAGATCATATCTTCTTCAAAAAGCGTGTACATATTTCACCTACAATACTCAATTCAAGAAAAATGAGATTACTACTGATCCTGAATTTCCAATTGAAAATAATATTGCTCTAGATCTGCTTTTGGTTGCTGATTTCCTTGATTGTTAATAATGACATCCATAACCATATATTTTTTACTAAATGTTGAAAGATTAAAATATAAAAACAAGCTTTAATGTTATATTATTTTTAGTTTCTTTTGTGACTTGAAAATGATTCCAACCCTTTTTTTATTATTATTAATATTAATATTATTATTATTATTAATAATTATTCCAGTAATTCCAATGAATCAAGAGTATGATTGCAATGAAGTTATAGTATTGAAAGATTCAATTAAACACTGGTTTGATAGAGGTGATGAGCAAATTAAATATAAACATGAAGAACTTTTCAATATATATGATTTACTATCACAACAAGAATGGTTCGAGTTCCAGTTAAACTTTAAAGACACTATACAGGTATATATACTAATAGGACGAAATTCATCTATTATACTTCCAAACCAAATTAACATAACTAACTTAGCGTCAATTTTAATAGAATGCCGTTATTATAATAATGAAAATGTACAAAGTTATAATGAAAATGTACAAAATTTATCTTTTATTAAAGATGCATATATGATTAGGACTCCTGTTAAATATATGAAATTTTCTGTATTGTGGGATTATAAGAATATACTACTATGTTGGAATCACTTGTCTATAATAGTAGGAGGTATCAATAACGAAACTCAGGTGTGTAATAATTTACAAGATAATTTGAATGTCATAATGTGTTGGTTATATGAAAAATATAACATTACAATCCTTGATAATAGTTTAAATATAAATAACAGTAAATATGTTACAAATGGGACCATTTATATAGGTATTACACACACGAAGAAAACGATATCATTATTTGTTAAGAAATTTTTCATTATATTAACAATTGTTTTCACAATTTTAAATGTTATAATTATTTTACATGGTGTTTTTAAATTGGTATGTTTTTTTTTGTAATATCCCCTAAATTCCCATATATATCGTATATATGACTTGAAATTTTAAATTGGTAATTCCAATCATTCCAACATTGAAGGAAAATATATGGGTGGTGAGCTGTACTTTGGTGGTAGGTAGCCTTGGCTATTGGCTAAGATATAATAACTTAATCCTCAATAAAGAGTTTTAATTTTTGGACTGACATTATTGTAAGAAGGGCCTTTTGATATACTACTATGTTAATCCCAATTACCTATTATTTGGGAAATTTGAGACAAAGATATGATGATACTACCCTATTCAAACCCCAACCCTAAATAAATTTTGTTAACAATGAGTGAGTATTTCTATTTCACGATTTATAAATATGGCTCTCATTGTAATTGTGTTATGGACCCGACGCCTCCACAGAGAATGGAGAAGCGATGGCAGCGCTGCTATCTATGAGCCGTCACCCACAAGTATGGGAAAAGAAGGCGCCCTCTTCTGGTCAAAAGTACAATTATCTGTGGTGAGTGACTCTTACTATGATTGGACACGGAATGGATTATTACAGTGCGATAGGTGTGAAGGAAGTGGACTCGACAAGAGTGTGGTCAGAGACAGTGTCCTGTGTGTGTCGCTCTACATAGCGACATTGACTCAATGATATTTTTTGGAGGCTACATTCAGTTTTATTATGTACATTAATGTACTTTCTATATATTTATATAATAAATAAAGAAGTAAGTAAATAAATAAACTTTTATATTATTTATCTCCATTCTTAGTGTTGTATTCCTTCCTATATGTTATGAACCTCATAAATTCCCCTTATGAAGCCAATGTACGTGATTTGTTAAAAACACTGAGCCCTGAAGATATTAGATGTCTGGCTCAGACATCAACAGGTAATCATCGCCTTTCACCTAAAAGTTCTCAAGAGGCCCTAAATATAATTTTATGCTACACTTCAGACTTGAAACGCTTGTTTTCTTATCGACGTCTTACTGCCCAAAATCTTTTTAACTACCTCTATAAAAATCAAGTACCATCAATGCCTTTTGCTAAGAAAATGGAATTGGTAATAGCTGTAAAAGAGTTTTGGACAAAGCAGCATGGTAAAATAGGTATCGGATATTCAACTGAACAAGGAAGAGCACATTCAAACCCCCAAACCGAAATTACAAGTGCTATCCAACTCTCAATACCCGGAAATACGAACATCATTTTATGTTCCCATCCAAGTTTTATTCAATATACAACTGGTGAAACCAAGAATATAATTAAAAATCCTAAACAATGTAGTTTTATGGGTACTGCAGAACGTACAAATTTAGGAACAGTACAATGTCAATGTGATTCATATATAAGTACACTATTACAGCATCAGACAGAAGAGAGTGAAATTAAAACTTTTACTCAAACAAATAATGAAAAAAAAAACCCTGTCTTATGTGATGATGTTCCTAAAACTTCTATTCGAACTAATAATGAAAAAAACAAATTTGTATGTGGTGTTCTTTCCTCGGTAGAACATAAAATGGAAGTTATAAGAAGTGACGAGTTTATACAAAAATTTTGTAAGTGGTATTTTAGAATGATTAATCGTTTGCAGCCAGAGTGTTTCCACCTACCCGGAGATACTTTTCGAGGTGATATTTTTTATGACAACAGTTACACTGATATTTACTTAATTGGCCAGTCAAATAGTGAGAGACATGCTTTTGGAGGAGGAAATACTTTCCAACTTTTAAAACAAACATTTCAAGAGTATAAGATTCAGTTCAGTCCTAATTTAGAAAATGGAATACAAGCTTATCAATCCAATTTTGGTATGGTCAAAATCAGTTGTTGTGGCACCATACATATCCGAAACTCATGTGTGGGAATTTTTGAACAAGAAACGGGTATGGTATGTAGTCCAAATGATCATGTATGGAAGATAATGTATATAAAGATAAATTTAAAACATGCTAGTACACATAAACCTCCAAGTCTACCTTCATGTCAAGTGTTTGAAATTAAAATTTGAAATGGGTTTTTTGGTTAACAACGAATAAATAACAGAATAAGTGAAATCTATAGACTTTACTTCTCCGGGATGTAGACGTATTCTGTCAGGATATTCTTTTTTATTTATAAATATACTATTTTAATTGATATAATCGCAAGATAAAGATTGTGTAATAACATTATGTACTTTTGAATAATATTATATATATTTTTTTTTTCCAAAGATATAAAATATGGGTTCTGTACTAAGATATAACCATTAAGGTTCCTAGACTCATCACAAGGATAACTAGTGGCACTAAAAGGCAAGTAGTTGTTTCAGTCAAACTAAAATGGAATGGAATTGGTGTATATATGACATGAATAGTATGGTTTGCTCCCATTTAGATCTATTTTCTAAACATGTTATTTTCATGTTTTTTTCAGGAGGATATTCTAGCAATAATCATCATGGTATCGTCCTCCAAAATCACCAAAATCAACAAAACCCCTAAAATTATCAAGAAAAATCCCACTTTTGATGATAAATTTTTTGAACTTTTAATTAATGAGCGAGTGAAGAAAGTGGTGGACATGCTTATCAGTGTCCATGGTATTCATGGTAAAAGGAAAATTTATATCATCTCCAAGTTGGAAGATTGCTGGAATATGAGATCAACTATTCCACTAAAGCGAGACACTTATATAAATTTATGTTTATCATTGTTAAGAGATCCAGCATATTCACATGATACTCTTAGGAAATTTAATGTTTTAACCCATAATGAATGTGGTGATTACATGTTTGGACATCCTGTTATAGTCAATGATAACCAACGAACAGGAAGTCAGATTGATATTCAATACTCATGTTCGGAAGTGATTATCGGGACAGTGACTACTGAACAAGGACTGGTCAATGGTTTCTTAAATACAGGAAAAATTACATTTACAAGTGTTAGGTGTACCTTTCTTGAATATTCAAAGGCTAAAAAATTCTATGATATGTTCATTTTAAATTGAACTATATATATATATATTTTTTTTTTTAAATCAGTTCATATTTAGGTAGGGTTGATTTTAGGTTTGGTCATATAGATATTTAGGTAAGGCTGCGATATTGACACTACTAAATACCTAACCATAAAAATACCTTTATGGTTTATATGACAGACAATCTGTAAAATATTTTTTAATAAATAGAATCATCCAGTCTGCTATATCTATGTGGTTTTCATGTGAACCCTGTTTTGTTATAATAAGAATAACTTCATATATAATGAAAAAATTCTAATATAACTATATATTTATTTATTTACCATAATTTTTGAAAATATATTTTCAATTTTCTTCTATAAATTTACCATGGTCTGTTACTGTAGGTGTTTACCACAGCTCTGTTTTTGTATATTTATACCAGGGGAGCCAGACAGATCACTGATAAGTGATCCAGTCACCAGAGACACTAGTGTGTTGTACCAGTAACCAGACACACTAGTGTGTTGTACCAGCTTCACACCAGTGGGCTATTTAGAATTTATTTCAGAAAAATTATGGTAAATTGCAAATACACAAATAAACAAAGAAAACAACTATTTAATCATAGAAAGAAATTGGTATAGGTTATAAAAAAAAATGAATAAAAATCTTCTAATTGATAATAATAAGATCAATGACAAGTTTTTACTAGGCCTAACTCTAATTATGAATCAAAATTTATGTTTAAAACTTTCAAATTTTTCTTCATTCCAATATTATGGAAAAGATAATATACTCCATATACATCCTGTATTATGTGAAATGAAGCCACTAGGTTTACTGGGCCAGTCATTAGATTCACTTTATCTTTCAAAGAAAATTATACCTAAAGAAATTCAGATAATATACATTAGCCCTCATCATATTTTTTCTCACCAAACCAATGGCCAAATTACAGCTGATTTACTCTTAGGTGGTTTCAAGAATAATATTACGCCACTTTATCTCTTAAATGAACATGATCTAAATTCCCTTGTTGCAAATCCCTCTCACAGATTTAGACTTATAGATGGTCGATCGGTAGAAATGTTTGATAATATGTGGAAGCTAGGAACTAATGATTGTGCAATTGATAGTAAAGATCATAATAATGATTTATTGGGAATTCGTCCCATTTTGGGCTTGTGTGATTTATTTTCTATTTCTAAGCGTTTAATATATTTAACCCAATTGAGCGATTTGATCAATAAAATTCACAAAGTATTTAATATAATTAAATATTTTCCCTATCTAATACATCCATATCGTTTGCTGGTTTCTGAAACAGGGAAATTTTATATTATGTCATTTAGTCTCCTTCATTATTTATTTTCACCTCATGCTGAAACCAAAAAAATTAAAGATATTGTGTTTTCTCATCCCCAATCTTTAATACAACGTACTGAAAATATTGAAAATATTGAAAGTAATACTCTAAATAGAATCAAAGTTAAATGCAAAGAAAATTTAATAATAGGTAGCAAAGACTTCAAAATATATCATAATTATTTAGCTCAAAGTAATTGTCGTCTACTTCTCGATATGTTACACTCTCTATTTGTAACTATTATATGGATTGCTAATGGTGGAGGAGTTATACATAAACAACATACATTGGTACGCAATTATTTGACCTTACAAGGTAATATTACCTTAAAACCCACTCACTCCCAAAATCCATATAAAGTTACATCACGAAAAGCTATTCATAATCCTAGACTACCTTCTTCTTCCCAACCACCATCTCAACTTGAACTAACATCATCTCCACCATCACCATTATCTAATAATGTTAATCAACAACTGAATTGCCAGAATCCATATGGTTTATGTCATGCACAGATTATTTACAGCTCATTCCATACAGATGAAATCAAATGTAATGTGGCTCAACATGTTCATAATTATGGTTGCCTTCATTTGTTGAATTATACTCCAACAGTTCTTGAGGAAGCCTTTAGTGAAACATTAACATCACACAGAGATAATATTCTAACTGATGTAATTGAAAATGAGATCAATATAATTTTAGCATTTATATCACAGATAAAAAAGGAGCTCGAGTCAACAATAATTTAATATATATATATATATATATATATATATATATATGTATATATATATATATATATATATATATATATATATATATATATATATATATATATATGTCGTACCTAATAGCCAGAACGCACTTCTCTGCCTACTATTCAAGGCCCGATTTGCCTAATAAGCCAAGTTTTCATGAATTAATGTTTTTTCGTCTACCTAACCTACCTAACCTAACCTAACCTAGCTTTTTTTGGCTACCTAACCTAACCTAACCTATATTTATAGGTAAGGTTAGGTTAGGTAGCCAAAAAAAGCTAGGTTAGGTTAGGTTAGGTAGGTTAGGTAGACAAAAAAACATTAATTCATGAAAACTTGGCTTATTAGGCAAATCGGGCCTTGAATAGTAGGCTGAGAAGTGCGTTCTGGCTATTAGGTACGACATATATATATATATATATATATATATATATATATATATATATATATATATATATATATGTCGTACCTAGTAGCCAGAACGCACTTATCAGCCTACTATGCAAGGCCCGATTTGCCTAATAAACCAAATTTTCATGATTTAATTATTTTTCGACTACCTAACCTAACCTAACCTAACTTTTTCGGCTACCAAACCTAATCTAACCTATAAAGATAGGTTAGGTTAGGTTAGGTAGGGTTGGTTAGGTTCGGTCATATATTTACGTTAATTTTAACTCCAATAAAAAAAACTTGACCTCATACATAATGAAATGGGCAGCTTTATCATTTCATAAGAAAAAAATTAGAGAAAATATATTAATTCAGGAAAACTTGGCTTATTAGGCAAATCGGGCCTTGCATAGTAGGCTGAGAAGTGCATTCTTGCTACTAGGTCCCCACAGACCAGTTTTAGACCAGGCCTATTTCTACCCCCAGGAAGCAGCCCCTGACAGCACTGCTATGAAACAGGGGTATCAGGGTGAAAGACACTATCCAATGTTCGTACCCACTCAGCTGTGTGGTGGTCTAAATGGAAGATTATTCATGTGTAGATTAGAACTGAGGATAGTCGTGACCCCTGCAGGTAACTCCACATATTGACTAGATGACCATCGTATCAAAAATAACACAACTAAGTCAACAAGAATGTTGTTTCGTTATATATATAATATAATCATTAGTATACATTATTAGTTTAGATGTGAGAGACATTTTTTTATATAAAATAAAATAATAATGTCACTATCAAATTCCTTATATATTATAATATTTATAATATTTTTAATTGTGATCTTTTCAATTATATATTTATATTATTCAAGAAATAGGTCAACAATTTCAACTCAGCATCCTCAACTGTCAATGAATTTCATTACAAAAACTAATACTAAACCTGCTGGTCTGTATGTTGTCTTTGAAAGTAAGTATTATATGGACCAAAATCGTGGTTACGATATGATTTCTCATGTAAATACAGTTAATTGTAATGATGATACAACGATTCCTAATGATGAAAATAATAATGTATTTTGTAAATTTGATACATCCATATTTGATCAATTTAGAAAAGAGAATTGGTATTTTAATACCTTAACACCGATAATTTTATTATCTATTCGTAATCTTCCACATTTTGTACCTATTGTATATGAGAATATTGAAGATCTTCCACCCTCTGCAGATCATGAGATTACAAGCCTGCGTGAAAATATGAAGAAAAGCTCAATTGCTAATGGTAATAAGTTACCAAAATGTGTATGGGTATCTTGTTCACATATTTGGGTTAATAGTCCAAACAAATATACTCCGCAAGGTTTTCCTGTTTATTATTTTCCAACCAAGGAACATATAGATGGATATTATGCCCCACTTCTTCCTATTCAATTGAAACTTAGCCCAGGTGAAAATATTATAAAATGTAAAATGTGGGCAAAAAATATTAATATAATGAGTGATCCATTTGCTGTGGTTAAATTTAGGATCACGGTTAAAATGTAGGATTTATAATACTGTAAAGCATGATAAAGCACTGTAAAGTACAGTGCTTTACACTGTACAGTGTAAAGCACTGTAAAGCAACCTGTTTAAATATTATTACTAAAAAGATAATTATATAAAAAATAAGGTATGTAGATTTTTTTTACAGTGCTTTACACTGTACAGTGTAAAGCAACCTGTTTAAATATTATTACTAAAAAGATAATTATATAAAAAATAAGGTATGTAGATTTTTCTTGGGAACAAATTATTCATTCTACTCTTGTATCAACACATCTTTATATATTTCTGAGCTTATAATATACAAAGAACTATTTTTTTTTTATCATTTTTAGATAATTATAAAATGATGGTGATATTGGTTCTATTTGTTCTTCAAGATCCCAACTGTCAACAAGGGTGGCGCAGTTGCTTTTTTTTTTTTTTGTAAACCATGAAAAAGCAATATGAAATCTACCCCAGAAAATATTCTGTTATAATACTAACAGCCCCAAAAAATATCATTCAAGTGTGGGATAAAATTGTCATATGGAGAAATAATTTAAAAATAAAAGTGGAATTTTTACAAAACTTTAATCCAACAATCAACTTGTATCATTTAGTGGAAAATTCATTTTTACTTATATTAGATAATGTTTCATCGATAAATGTAAGAAAAACATTTGCCGACGTATTAATTGATCTTCAAAACAGTGAAATAATTATTATAAAATGTGCTTCAATTACTTGGCCCTCAATAAATAAAGTGGAAAACTTTAATTTAAAACATTTTGAAGATGTTAAGATTATTTTAAGTATGAATGACTGGGAACGAAATTATGTATTGGTAAATAAGTACCTTTCATATGAATTTGCAGACATTAGTATTAAACCTCATTTAAAATCTTTAAATATTTTAACAGAAGATATAGGGAGTATCAATTCAGAAAAATTGAGAGCAAATCTACTTGATACTTGGAACAATGAAATACCCCCTATATACCCTTCTGAAGTTCTCCCAGAGAGTGAATATACTGTTACTGAAGTAAATAGCAACAAACGCAGCAGTGAGTCACAATCAGGTTCAATTGGCATGCCTTCAAAACATAGGAAGTATTACTGCCTGGTGTTATAATGGATACTGCTCATTGGGAAGCGTGTCAAAGAAAAGAATATATATGTGTGTGTGTATGTATATGTATGTATGTATATATATATATATATGTATGTGTACCTATTTTAGTTTACATAAAATATAGGATGGAAGAACATGTACGTAGTAAATTAATCTCTTTTTTACTCAAAATTCAATAATTTCATTCGTTTATTATGCTATGATAGTGAACATAATGTTAAAATAAATATTTTATTTATTTATTTATATATTTTTTTCAGATGATTGAACCCTTTTTGATTAAAAATCCAGGACGTTTTACATTGTTCCCAATTAAAAATCATGATATCTTTAAAATGTATAAGAAGGCGCTAGCATCATTTTGGACAGTTGAAGAAGTAGACTTGTCAAAGGATATTGTAGATTGGGAACAGAAACTTAATGACGAGGAACGTCACTTCATTTCACATGTTCTAGCATTTTTTGCCGCATCAGATGGTATCGTCAATGAAAATCTTGTTGAACGTTTCTGCCAAGAGGTACAAATACCAGAAGTGAGGTGTTTTTATGGTTTTCAGATTGCCATGGAAAATATTCACAATGAAATGTACAGTTTACTTATTAATACATACATAAAAGATTTACAGGAGCAGAACAGATTATTTAATGCTATTGAAACGCTGCCAGCTGTTAAGAAAAAAGCTGATTGGGCTCTAAGGTGGATTACCAATAGAACGGCAACATATGCCGAACGCATTGTTGCCTTTGCTGCAGTAGAGGGTATTTTCTTTAGTGGTTCATTTGCTGCAATATTTTGGTTAAAAAAACGTGGTTTAATGCCAGGTCTAACCTTCAGTAATGAATTGATTTCTAGAGATGAAGGGTTACACACAGATTTTGCTTGCTTGATATTTAAGTACTTGATTAATAAGCCTGATCAGAAATATGTATATTCTATCATTGATAATGCTGTGAAGATTGAACAAGAATTTTTAACAGATGCCTTGCCAATCAAACTTATTGGTATGAACTGTGATCTAATGGGGAAGTATATAGAATTTGTGGCTGACCGACTTCTCTTTGAACTCGGTTTTAAGAAACTTTATAATGTAGAAAATCCATTTGACTTTATGGAAAATATCTCATTAGAAGGGAAAACTAATTTAAAAAAAAAAAAAGTAAGTGAATATCAAAAATATGGTGTAATGAATTCAGATCAATACAGTGTTTTTACATTAGATTCAGACTTTTAGTTAATTAGTTGATGGATGGAATAGAACATGTTTTTTTTTATATAGAATATAAATAATTTAATATAAAAATAAAAATATATATCTATTATCTTTTACTATTTTACTTATCATATTTATATTTTGACTTGATGAATAATGAATTAAATACCTTACATTCTCTCTTTCCACTAATTACAAGACTACAAAATATGAGGTATGTAATTATGGACATAATAACAAAACCATAATCTTCTTTATAAAATATCAACATATCACATGATTACCAAGCAGTACTACTATCGTCCGATGTAAACACCAAGTTTGGTTATCGCCATTGAATCAACTTTTCTATTTTATATTCACCAATGAATATAATTCAAAGAAAGAAATGAATCATTACATTAAGTTCCATGCAATATGCCGGTGATACAATATATAAGAGCCTCCGTATCCAGTCCAGTCAACCAGTATGCCAGAATCCTGTTCAGTAGTAATACGGGCTACTGTGTAATGGAGCTATCCAAGGAATCTTGTGGTGTAAGTACCTAAAAGTTATTTTATGATAAGCATGATGAAGCTTTGGACACTATATTATAATAAATAAATAAATAATGTCTCAGGTGCATTTGTGATGAAATCTAATCTTTCTAGGATGATATTAGCGATATCAGTGAGGGAGCCGAAGAGAAGAAGATAAAAGAGAAAAAAGATACTACTTCAACTAGCAAGTCTATTATTGTTAAAATAGAAAACCATATCCATTCCAATGATGAAAATGTGGCTTTGAGAAAGTTGGTTAATATAACGCCTGAGACTATATCAAAAAAACAACGTTATTGTGAAATTAATACTCAAAGTTTATTACAAATATTAGAATGGTTTGCTAACCACGATGGAACCAATGTGTTGCTGTATGAATTTGCCCACAGTGCATCATGTCAAAAAAAAACTTGTACCCCGATTTGTCTAATGTTTCGCCGGGTTCGTCATCATGTAGTAGTTTCTAGACATCCACATTGTTCGGTGTTAATCTTATATTCAACCCTCTTGCATACACATGTGTCTTCATGTGTTAATGATGATTGTGGGTTGCCTGCTTGTCATAGACTGAAAACCACCAGATCAACTATAAAGTTTCGTCTTGCCAAAAAGAAGTGTGGTTGTTAACTCAATGTTGTCTGCTGGATATATATTATTGTTAAAATTTTTAATTCGACCTATCAACAGAAGCGCATTATGATATTGATTGAAGTGTTTTTTTTTTTTTTTGTTTTTTCCATAATATTTGACAAACGAACTTCTGTGAAGAAAAGACGCTTTCCTATTTCTGCAACGGAGGCCTGTCGCTGGATATTTATTGATTTGTACTAGTTAGTGATATGTTTTATTGAATGTTTTCTTCATACCACTGACTAGTTAAATTAATATATATTTACAAACATAAGGCAATTGTGATCTGTTGTAGGTCATTTGGTGAGATGGTGTGTTAAATGGTTTCACCATAATGTGTGAGGATTCGATGAACATTGTTTTAATTTCACTGGTCGAATCAAATAGGGGCAATCATCAGTTTCAGATGCTTCACCAACAACCGGGCTCATCATCAATGGCATTACATATTGCAATCTGTGCTCCTTCCTACTTCAATAATGAAAATGATGAGGTCTTGCGAAAGTGGAATCAACTTCAAGCTTTTTGGGGGTTTGGTAAAGGTAAATATGTGGATTTTATTTTTTTTCAATGTGGTAGTGAGTAAACCATTATGGAAAACTTAGTAGATTTGACTAGTTGTTTATAATATTGTAAAATGTATATAATTAAAATAGTATAATTTTATGAATTTTATTCCAGGTTATTATTCGTCCAATATGTCACCTGTAGAGTTCACATCTGAAAATCCATATTGTCGTTTCAAAGTAGTTTGCTATACAAAAATTCCCAATTATCGTAATGAAGATGGTATTGTGCAAATTATAATTGGAAGGGGCCTTTCAGAAGTGGAGTAAGTAATTAATATTCATATACTTGTATAATATTCTAATAATTTTTCAGTGTTAAATATGACTAGGATCCGGGAACATTAAAAAATGTTTTTTTTTATTTTTTTTTTATTCTTCCAGGGCCTACAAACAGGAAGTTATTTCAGCATTGAGTCTATTATTCGGAGGTAATGAAGTTGTTGTTAATGAAATTTTTGCTGCTGAAGTACCAAACAAAACGAACTTCAGATTTTACATTCAGCAAGTTTTTCCTAATGGTAAAAGAATTTAAAGATTTTATAATGTTTTCCCTAATAATAATTATCATAAAAAATGATTTCAAGTATGGTATTATGCAAACTGCTCTATATTATATTATACCTTCTAGGAGAGATTCAACGTGCATCTACCACTGACACCTTTAGTCATATGTTAAGAGCATCATACAATTCAATTTTTAAGGTAAGCCTAAGTAAGCCTTATTATAGCTTGCACCAATATATTTAATGGGAATTGATATCAGGTTGGCTTAAATAATCAAATTAGCTTAAAAGGGACATTATTAATGGAACGTTTTTTGATAGACAGACAGAGACAAAAATGCCTACTTTTTCTGTTTCAGAATTTGTTTATTGAACAGATTATTCCAATGTTGACTTTAACTGAACAACAAATGAAGAAATATCTTGATACACCGCAAAGAGGTAAATGATTTTGATATGACCAATCCATCTACTTATCGTGACATAATGACAAAAGTGAAGATATTACGGGGTATTTTTTTCCTACATTTGTGGAATTAAAAATTAAAATAAATTATTTATTGTTTATAGGAATTGATCCAGCATTGTGGGAACTGGGCAAGCAAAAAAATCCTGACCCAAAGAAATTGATACCTGTTGTAAAAGTGGGATTTCAGGAATTACAGAAACAGTTCAAGTATCAAGAAGAATATGGTAATAAAATTCATAATAGTATGAAGAATATTATGGATGATATAAGACAATTAAGTTGTATGCAGACGACAATTAAAGTTACCATTCAGAATTTTAAGTTGAAACAGACAAATATAATGCGCCGAGTTCTAAAATTGGTGTCAGCACAAGAGGTTGAAAGGAAAAAAAATCTACCACTAGAAGAAATAGAGGATCAGATTCGACTGCGATTAGAAAACTTGTATATGCAGCTGCAGGACCTCAAGGGATGTTTGAATGAACTAATGGCTCAGTCTATAAAGCCTGGTAGTTTTCCGCGAGCCCAACGGTATGGACTGGTTGTTGACAAAGTGCAGGATATATCACAATACCTAAAATGGCAGCAGGATGCACTTCAGGCTATAGTTAACATACTTAAGGAAGATATACAAGTGGTCGTTAACATAAAGAAGAACATCAGCTAAGTTTTGAGAGTTAAGGAAATTGGCTAACCGTCAACCAACTTCCCCAAACCACATTCAAACATTGGTAATTAACCCTATCATTGTTTACCACCTCCCTCCACCCTTTCAGGGAGGGTATGATGCTACACTGAATTTTTTTTTGTTCGTAACTAGCAACACACATTGAACTGATGATATTTCACTCTCTCAGGGAGGGTATGATGCTACACTGATTTTTTGTTTGTAACCCGCAACACACACATTGAATTGATGATAGTCAATAAATTAAATTTTAGTCTAGTTCCTTTTTTTTTTTTTTTTTTTTTTCACATACAATAAGTGCACTCTGCCCATTAGGCAAAGTATTATAATAATTTTGCTAGATATTGATGACACTGACATTTTAACGGAAACTTGAAATAATTGACCTAGAATGTAACAACAATGTTTGTGTTGTCTTACAGGAATAATTTAGTCAAATAAGCACAAACTGTAAACTGCCAGCTTAACCAAGAAAGCCTGCCAGTGATTGGTCAATATAAAATATTCAGCGTGTGAGGGTTAATATCAGAGTCTGTCGATTTTGCTCCAGCATGGAGGACACACCTACAATTTCCTCTCCATTAACATGTGGACAGAAACAACAAGAAAGAAGTGATAATAACGATACTAGTGTTGATGAAGAACCATTACCTTCATCATCCACGTCTTTACCTTTGGGACAAAAAGTTAATGAAGGGTGTGAGAGAGAAGAAGAGGTGATACAAAAAAAGGAATTTGAATTAAAAATTAACCAAATGTTGGAAAAAGGTGGGCATGGAAGCCGGAAAATTTTCACTCGAGAAAAATTAGCCCAATACATCGAGGAAGTCAAAAATGCTAAATTGAAACTGACTACAAAGACCTCTCATGAATATGATCTATTGTCTCGATATGATGTCAAAAATCTATTTGGGGATGATGTCTTAGTAACCATCGACGAAACTGAACGAAGAATGAAGCGGGGGACCAAGCGTAAACTGGCCAGTGACAATCGTCATTCTACTACGGCTGTAACAACAACAACAACAACAACCACAACAACAGGAGCAACAACAGCTGATCCTGGCCGGATGTGTCGTCGTTTCATACATCAAGGGCAATTGTATGATACGATTTATGATGCACACAGAGCAGTTTGTCACGGAGGAGAAAAAAGAACTTATTTTGAAGCAAGTAAAACTATCGCTAACGTCACTCAACAATCGGTGAAACTCTTTATTTCACTCTGCCACATATGTAATTTGAAACGACTTCCTCGACGAAAAAAGGGGGTAATACGGCCCATTGTATCGACCAGTTTTGCGGAGCGAGGACAAATGGATTTAATAAATATGCAAAAAGAAGGAGGATGTGTGTATAAATATATTTTACATTATCAAGATCATTTAACAAAGTTTTCGGTTTTACGAGCTCTTCGCAGTAAACGGGCGATTGAAGTGGCACGCCACTTACTCGATATATTTGCTCTCTTGGGAGCCCCACGAATTCTGCAGAGCGATAACGGCCGTGAATTTGTGGCAGAGGTGATTCAAGAGCTAAAAAACGAAATGTGGCCCAACATGCTCCTCATTAATAGCAAACCTCGTCATCCACAGAGCCAAGGGAGCATTGAACGTGCGAATGGGGATGTAATCAAAATGCTTGGCAGTTGGATGTGTGAGAATCAAACGCGAGATTGGTCAGCTGGACTTCCCTTTGTGCAATTCACCAAAAACACAGCATATTCACGTGGAATTGGCATATCGCCTTACAAGGCAGTTTTTGGTATAGAACCGCCAATAGTTATGAAGATTCGTCTTTCGCCCTCAATATATAGCCAATTGTTCAATAACTGTCACTATGATGACAATGAAGAAGAAGAAGAAGAAGAAGAAGACAAAGAGGAAGAAGAAGAAGAAGACAAAGAGGATGAAGAAAAAAGAGGCAAAGAAGCAAAGGTAAAATTCCTTAATATTTATTGGTTTTGTTTTCAGTTCAACCTTGGAAAACAAAAGTCCTCAATTAATTTCTGTATACTAAATTTTTTTTTTTTATATATATAATTGCAGTATTCCCTGTCATCATCAAGTCCGCTGCTGCGTCAGATTTCTTCACCGTTGCCAGACATGGAAGAAATAATTTTTGATGAGGTTGAGGAGGTTACTGTTACTGTTGCTGCTGGTGCTACAACTGCCTCTACTTCCATATTATCCCTGCCACAAATACCGCCACCTTCATTACCCCCTATATTATCACCACCAACACCATCATCACCTGGTATTGTGCTGTCGCCTAAAGTAATAATAAATAGAAGATTATGTAATTTAGAAGATGGTAAACCTAATGATAATAATAATTCTGAAGTAAATAACGATTCATATAATTTACATATTGAAAATTTAGGAACTATTAGAAGCAAAGTTTATGAGCGTCAGATAACTAATGCCTCAAAAATGTTACAATTGTCATCGGCAAATGTAACACCTGTTAGCCTATATGATAGTGTTAATGTGATAATACCTAAAGAAGATAGGGAAAACAAAACAGGAATGCGAACAATCAGTGGAATTATCATCGAAATAGACAATGAAAGAGATTTATATCGTGTAGCTACAAAATTTGGAACAATTAATCAATATCTATCAAGAAACGATTTTGATAAAACAATCGAAAGAATAATGCCAAACGAAATTAATAAGAATCAACAACTTGGGCTTCGTGAGATTGTTCGTAGACAATCAAATTACTTTCTCAGTGATAATAGGCACTTGAAACAATTAGTATGCCACTGTAAACTTTTATCTTGTTTAAATCATAGATGTATTTGCAAAAGAAATAATCAGAAATGTACCCAAAAATGCCGGCATAATGAAAATTTATGTAAAAACTCATAGCACCAAAAAGTAAAATGCCGTTTCGCTCGTTTTTCAATATATATATGGTTGGTTTGGTTTAAATACTCATCAGTAAAGAATTATATTTTGTATTTGGGCTTATTATTAATTACCAGTTCACAAACTGTTATTTTGATTGATTCTGACAGAGTATAGAACACAGGTGAGGAGACTAAAAATAATCTAATGAACTCAGCCTTATTAGGTAAATGGGGTCTTTCTTGCACAGTAGGCTGAGACGTTTGTTCTCTGGCATAGAACGTACTTCTTAGCCACTATGCAAAAAAGACCCCATTTGCCTAATAAGGCAGAGTGATTTTCTTGTTGTGTTAGTTTATTTAAGTTAATTCGTTTTAACTCAAATATAAACAAATTAACTTAAACAAACATGAAAGTTGTAGGCCAAGTGCGACGTCCCCTAAAGCCTATAAAAAATTAGAGGTCATTCATACAATTAACTATAGTATTTGGAGGAGCCACTTTGCAATTTCCGAGAACACACCAGATTACATCAGACTTCTGAATTACAAAAACGTTTCCTCTGGGGAATAGCAAATGAGTATATATGACAGGAAGGATTTTGATATTTCGAGTCAGTAACCCAAGACAGACATATGGGCTGAATAAGTATTGGTCATCATTATTTGATATTATATAACCATCAATTAGGTTATGACTGAATCTATCAAATATCTGAGACTCATATACGAGACCAACTGGCTCATAACACTTTACATACTGTGGATACCTATTTATTTGCCCACTCCTCCTGCGAGTACAACTCCATCTTTTCTTTAAGGCTCCCATGACATAAGTTTTTTCGTCCATATTCTGATTACTGGTTCCTAAAGCCATTACGCCTAAGGTTATAGGCTCTTTCAATATTTCAGCCCTTTTATAACCAAATTTATATAATATTAGCGAAGGTACACAGAGACCAATGGGAATTTTCTTGCCTTGTAATTTACATTTTATAGTCCTCTTTGCAGTACCTTCCCTTTCATGTAATGTCGTTGAAGAAGCATTACAAAGGTCAGGTATTTTTAACCTCTCGAATATTGAAAGAAATCGAATATTATACTCATCTTCATTAAACCACTCACAGATTTTTCGTTTCCTTTTAATTTCAAAACGGGGATGAATAAATGTCAACCTTAGATCTACTGGATACAATTTACAAACTTTTTGATCTGTTTTAAATGAAGGAAAAATTCCACATCTTTCGGCATCAGTATCCATAGTTTTTATTACTTCTTCATAAAATCTCCCAACTATATCGGAAAAGTTGGGAGGTTCTCCATTGTCGAGGGTACCATTTGCAACTGTGAACTTTGATGTAATTTGTTCTTTCCATGTAATGTAGTTTTTAGGTAGCAATACTCGTATTGACGGAGACTCAATAAAGTATATCAATACTGGTACATCTTCCGGATGTATTAATTCAGCGATTGCTATGAACCCTCCTTTTTTTGTTTTTTCATATTTTACAAGTGTATAACCTGAATATTCGATGGGAATGAAGTTTGAAAGTTTATCAACAAGCCAGTCCTTCCCAATGAGGCAATATATTTTAATATCTTTATAATTGTTCAACACGCCTAATGTAGCAGAGGCATATTCTCCACAAATGGCAGCTGATCCTCTTGCTTGACCAATTATGTAGCTGGCAAGTTTCATTTTAGGGGTATGGATTGAAATCATAATTGTAATCTTACCTAATAAAAAATATCTATATCCTTTTATAATGAATAAATATAAAAAAAAATCCACTATATAAAGAAGTGTGTGACCAAGAAAATCAAAGTCATTAATCCTATAAATTAAGGTAATGGATTGGAATCAATTATTAGTATTATTATTAATATTGACCGTAAGAAAAATTACTACTGTTTGTTTTGCTCATTCTATAATTCCATGGGCTCCATTATCTATTAAAACTCCATATATGACATTTATAAATGACCCATTCCATCCTACATGGCAAACAAGACATCAACAATCAAAAACAAAATTATTTAAAGAAATAGTAATGATCCCAACTGTTTATAATATTTCATTTTCAATAACATGTGGTGCATGTTATACATACTCTTATTTCTTATATCCAAAATTAACTATAAATGTAGATATAAATGAAGAAACAGAGGGACGCTTATTATACGAAACTTTTCCAGATCATAATAAATACTATATAGGATGTAAAATATATGAATGTAAAATGACCACGGTTAAGATTAAATTAAATAACCCTTTGGAAACATTAGAGGGAAGAATAATTTGTCATTTGAATCGTGGTATTCAACATACTAAAGAAATTCTATTCTTTAAAGGAATAAGTAGAGTAGAAATACGTAAAGTAGAAAACAACCAGTGTGCACTTCCTATTAACTTAACATTGTTGAATTCTTTCATTTCAAGCCGAACTTTTAGTAAAAATGAAGATATTTGCTATATATATCCGATAGTAAGTAGTACTAGATCGTTTCTTTTCAAAGAGGAAACACCGTTATTAGTATACCAGATTAACTATACACATCAATCAAATCATGTTGGATTATCTCAAGAATTGTGTTTTAAATTCCAATGGTTGTTTTGGGTTTTGGGTTTGGGGCATTTTTTGATACATTAGACATTGATAAAGAAATAGTTTAAGTTTTTGATGGGATGTTGATGTTTATTAACATAAATTTTAGTTTAAAGTGGTTCGGGAAGTTCGTATGAAATATACTCTCCTATTTCTTCCTGCCTTTTTTTTTTTTTTTACTTTTAACACATATAATATAATATAATTGAATAATTAATAAACTTACTGAAATTATAATTATTATTATACTCAAAACAAACAAATATTGATGCATATAGGTAATAGCATGCGAATCAATACTTTTTTTACAATTACCAATACACTGTGCTATATAGAGTGTCCCATTTAAATCTTCTCGAAGAACTTTAAGTATAGGACGAGTCTTATTATTATATGTTGTTATATTGTCAAGAATGCTATCTTGTTCATCCAATATTTTAATATTATTCTCATCGTACACAAATTTGATAACAACAGACGACATTCTATTTAAGGTATCACACTTTTCTGATAATTTATTAACATTATTCACAACCTTTATTTGTGAATGACTGTGATCCAAACATAGTGTCTTTCTTTGACCATCTATTAAAAACTTAACATAGGTATCTGCTAAGGGCGTCAGAATAAGATATTCCTCTTCGTTACCTGAGGCAGCAATTTGTAAATCATATTTCATTGATGATGATAATTTTCTGTATGGCCAGCCTTGAGGGCAACCTAGAAGAATATTGATATGGCTAAATATTACAAATCTTCCTATTAATTTACTTGTTGTGTTTTGATTCAGTCGTCTTTTCATTGGTAATTGAAATTTATTTAATATAAATAGTTGTGAAACATTCCCAAATTTTAACTCTGCATTTAACCATTTATGTTGTTCTGTATTATTATATCCTAATAATTCATTTAAATTTCTATCGTAATAAATAGATATTATAAAATTGAGGTTATTTCTTACAAACCAAAATTTAATTGAATCTTCAAATATTGTCAATCTTTTTCCATTTTCGTTGACTGCACATTCAGTATATAAATGGGGATTGTGACTAACTATTACTCGTACTGATAACAAAACAAGAAGAAATATCTTTCGTGAAATTGTATTCATTTTTTTAAAAGGTAAGAGTATTATTTCGATGTGTCAGGGTGGTGTTGTGAATTCTAGTGGTCTCAACGGAATTCCCCCACCCCCCTGCCTCCATCCGGGAGAGTCCCATCCTGTCAGGGTATAAATATTAAAGGACTCGAGGTTCCACACACATCAGTGTGTCCCTGCTACACCCAACAGTATGGACCATGGGGTCCCTACTATAAATCACCTCTCTAAGGGTTTAGCAAGAGATTTCTCCAGTAAAGTAAAAGGTGAGTTGCAAATCTTTTCTGTTTTTAAGGTGCCGTGACCCTGGAAGCCATTCACAGAGATAAGATATTATTAGCTTGTAGTCTTTGCGATACAGAATGGTGATGATCATACATACTTCATAGGATCAATTCAAGTGTATAACTGCCGAGTTCCTTGTCCGAAACTCAGGACAGATGTGGTGGCTATAAAATGAAAAATCAGAGCAAAAGATTTTCCTAGCCATAGCTGGTTATTTATTTATTTTTTATTTATTTTTATAGATCCAGATTCTGAAATTCAGGATACAAGGAAAAGAAGCATGTCCTTTTCCGAATTACTGGAAACTGAAAATATGGAAAAAAAATGACGGATGAAGATTTTAATTGGACTCCTACTTACTCTCCTCCTCTAATTTCTTTAGATCAATCTTCCTTCCTTGCCACAACACACCCACCATCTCATTCTCATTCTCCTTCTCCTCTTCCAATTAGTTATCTAGATAAATTTCCCAGTACAATTTCTATGACTTTTAAAAGTTCCCAATCCCCACCTCCTTCTCCTCCTCCTTCTTCTCCTCCTCCTTCTCCTCCTTCTTCTCCTTCTCCTCCTCCTCTTCCTCCTCCTCTTCCTCCTCCTCTTCCTCCTCCTCCTTCTCCTCCTCCTTCTCCCCCTCCTTCTCGTCCTTTTCCTCCTTCTTCCCATCATCCTCATCCTCTTCCTCCTCCTCCTTCTCCTTCTCCTCCTTATTCTCTAAGACTTAACCTGGCCCAGCCCCTTCAATTACCAAACAAATAATGACTAACAAACACACAACTTAGTTATTTATTTGTTTCATTTCGTTTGTAGATGACAAAAGTTCCTCAACGCCGCCCTCGTCGTCGTCATTTATGTCGACCTATCTTTCTACACACAAAAAAAATAAGAAAAGAAGATGCCCAGAGATATGGCGAAGCAATTAAGGAACTGGAACCACCTGATAGGCTGTGTATCACTCTAGCAACCGTTCTCAGGACTCCTGAAGAAAGGATTTTAAGGAGTAAGCCATGTCAAAATAAATGTAACTTTTTTTTGACCTTTGACCCTTTTGAAACGAAAGATATGCACTTTGAGTTTCAAGCCAAACAAAGTACTATTACTTTTGCTAATGTAAGGATATATTTGGGATCATCACATGATATTTTTGAAATTTTCAAAAGAATTTTATATATTATTCCTAATGTTAACTTAGCCAAAATATTTAAGATTATCCCATCCTATGAGGATAAAGAGGTTTTGAACCTCTCTAACAACCTTAAAGCAAATTTTTCAATCGACATATATAAGTGTATTTTTACAAAATTTTATAGGAAATTATTCACACCTGACATTATAAGCCAATTGGTTCATCACATTGGCTACTAGAGCTAGCTGGTGTCTTAAATAATCACTAAATGTTAATATCATCATTTGAAATTTTAGTTTAAGTTGATGTTTCACATTAATTTAGTTGAAGTTATACTCCTTGGAATAGTACTGAATAATCATGTCTTTTTTAATAAATATTAAAAAAATGAGTGAATTCCTCGAAAATACTGAAGAAATTTATTTTTATCTACAAATAGATCCGTTATATATTGATAAGACGGAATTTCATATTTTAAAAGTTTGGGATATTATAAATAAACATAAAAATTCAAATGTAACATATAACAATATTCTAAATTAATTCTATAATAATGAATGTGAAATATTTTCCAATGAAATATATTTGAAATTAGTTAATGGTTTTTATATTCCCAAATTTGATATAATACTTAATGTTATTTGAAATTTAAATTAAATTTAATGTTTATAAAAAATGTATATAAATTTATCATATTTGTTATTAATTAATCCCAATATACATGAATATTTCTCTTTTCTTTTTGAATAGCTTCTACTAATAATAATATTACATCTTTCATAAGAAACGAAGAGCTAACTTTTATATCATTTTGCTTAATAATTATTTCGAAAGGTGACCTAAAAATAGTGAGTGTTTTTTTATTCTCACTTTGGTACCAACACTTATTACAATTTCCTCTCTTTACCACAACATTTTGGAGATTAGGTAAATATAATACCCAAGAATTTAACAGCTCTTCAAATTGTTTTACTTCTGATGGTACAGCTATAATTAAGTTCTCTGATTCTTCAATATACTTTATAATATCTGTAAACTTTTGTCTTACTCTCTTTTGGTAATAAGGCTCGTCAGCCATTATGTCAAGTTTCAATAATAAATAATAATAGGAGGATTCAGCTTCCAGTCCCTCTTAAAAGACTTATGTATGTACAAAGGATCAGCAATATAAAGAAAATTATAGAATATTAAAAAAAAATATGAAAATTGGTAACAAGAATTTGAAGAAAATACTGTTGTAGTTGGCCTGACAGAATTCAGTGTCGTGCGCCGATCATATTTGCACGATAAATATTTTACTTCTGACATATATAGGTTCTCTGATTCTACAATATCCTTTATATTATCTTGTAAGCTTTTCTCTCTCTCTCTATTGTTTAGTGATAAGGATCATGTACCAATATGGCGAGTGTTTCATTCATATATCGATGTATTGAGACTTCAATAGAATTTACTAGTATCAATGAAATTAAACAGGGACACTTATCCACTAGAAATAATATTTTTGAAATAATTATTAATAATAATAATAATAATAATAATAATAATAATAATAATAATAATTTAGGAGGAGGAGGAGGAAATGTAATTAGTCGTCCTAGGTTGGTTTTAAAACGATCGCTGCATCAACCAAAAATTAAACAATTTTTAAAAAAAAACTCAGAGATAATTACACAAAAATGTGCTGAATTATTATGTAAGGCGCCATATAATGAACTCTTAGCAATGAACCAAAAATGGCAATGTAATATTTTTTGTCCTTTTCATGAAGTTCGTGGTAAATCTCGTACACCTTCAGGTAGACTTTATATTCATCGTCATCGTTTTCACTGTTATTCCACAAATTGTAATAAAAGAGTTTCAACTGAGAAACTCCTAAATTTTCTCTTAAATAAAAACCAAAAATGATTTCTTCGACATACCAGTATTTTCTTCAAATTCCTGTTATCATTTTCGTACTTTTTTTTATATTTTTTAATTTTCTTTATATTACTGATCGTTTTTACATTCATAGTTTTTTACGTCAAAGTATTAAAGAGGGAATTGAAGCTGAAGAAATTGCATTTGAAGAAAGACACGAATTTATTGATCTACAAGGTTGGCTAAATTATAATGAATATGATAACAATAATGACATTAAAATCAATAAATGTAAGGGAATGATTTTAAAAGTAGATAGTTCTCAGTCACATGACAATCAAATTTGTCAAAAACTTGGGGGCCGTAAATGTGGACGTTATTTAGAAAAGGTCGTAATACCTATATCATCTTCTACTAGCAATATAAAATATTATTATGGAGGTGGAATCCTCAAACCAGGATGCACATACTGTCTTTGGAAACAACCAGAAGAAAAATTCTGTGACCCAGTATGGGGTTTTCTACAGTATTCATTTGAAGAAGATCGATGGAAGTGTAAATCCTACCTACCAGGTCTTTATAACGCAACTACAAATAGATTAACTGCATGTGAACCAGGAGGAACTTTGGTTAAAATTACCAATGGGCAGGATGAAGTAGTGGACCTTACTCAAATGACCCCCCAAGACTTTTTTATACCATTAAAAGAACAAGAAAAATATATATGTCGATGTTCCCCTGGATATATTTCTAATCCAGATATCTCACGTTCAGCCTGTTTCCGCGATCCTTGTCTGGTACATTTACCATCTGGTGTAATTACAGCTCCAGGTTATTCTAATGGTCTATGTAACTGCGGTCCTATGTATACTAACTTACATGACAATAAACATTTTCCGTGTACAGCGTGTCCGGATCCCCATTTTGATGAGGAAAAACAAGAATTATCTATTTGGATGAAGTGTAAGATTGATAAAAATAATATTGAAATACATAAAGGAACATATCCATGTTCAAATTTTGAAGATATTGAACGTGGATGTGCAAAGGTAATTTTAAAGGCAAAATTTGTATCCAAGACTGATTTGATTGATTACGAAAATACCGAAAAAATTTTTAATCGATTTATGAATTCACTCAATATTAAAAACAAAACTAAATAATGTTTGCATGTAACTCTGATGGTAGTATAGAAATCCCATTATCTTATTTCAAAAAATTACACTTTTATCCTCCTGCTATACCTTTAGGAACAATTGTTCTAACCAACTATCATCATCATAATATTAATAATGTTGATAAGAATGATGATGATGTTACCTTTGAAAATAATAGTGTAGAAGACTTACAATTATTTGTACAATACTTACTCATAAAATTGAAAAGGAAATTTATTATGAAATTGGATTCCCATTCAGTCTGTGATTACTCTCCTAATATAAATAATGTTGCACAGTTCTTAGAAAATGGGAGTGGGAGTGGTGAAATTAACATTTTATTTATTAATATTCCAATTTTCTTTTTCCCTGATATTAAAAAAGATGAGCCATTACATAAACGGATATTACGAGTTGTATCCAACACTCATAAAATTACTCAGCTAGTGGAAGAATATATGTCTTCAAAATACAAATCCTCACAGAAAAAATAATGTTATATGATAACGTTACAACTTGTTTTGAAAATTATGGCATTAAATGTCTCTGTAATACAAATTTTCGAATGGATTATTTTGAACAAATGACTAAACAAAAATTCAAATTTTCCTTTTTTACAGTAGGAAATGTAACCACTTTTCTTGAAAGAATATATGGGAGAGACAATTTAAAACATCCGATATGGTCTTTGTCAGTACACACAACAACACGGGAAGAGTCCGTTATGGTTTTGAGAATCTTAAACGTGAAATTTTGTAATGGATGTAAGAAAGAAATAATAGGAGATGGTATACCTTCGTCTTACCATACTGGATCGCTAAAAATTGTTTCAAACAATCCTCCTTCAGTTCAATATTTTGATAATACAGGACGTGAGTTGTTTCAGAGTATAAGCAAAAGTAATAATTTTGTAGCAACGGCTGCCTACTATCTCTACTGTGCATTAAGTGATGATGAGTATCCCTTATGTAATTTATATGGGAAATGTTTTTGTAATGAAAATTACCGATGGAATTATATTTTATCTGTTCTGAAGAAAAGCTTCAAACCTAAGGAGATGTCACAATCAAAAATTGAAGATGCAGTTCATTTTATATATGGAGATAAACCATACTTTTTAAACATAACAAATAAGGAAAATAATCAATATCATATTGTTATATCAAATTTAAAATTTCGATGTTTCCAAGAACGAGGTTCAATGAATATTCTTTATGATCAGGAAAAATGTTGTATTCAAGTACAATTTTTAGATGTTTATGGAAACATTTTACCAACTTCTTGGTTTAAATTATTCGATGAATATTATTATATCCAAATTGGTATTCGCAAAGTTATTACTCCCATAATGTTATTAGCATTTGTAAGTCATTATTATTATTTTGTATTTAGGGATTTTGAAGTTGGCATGTATTGTTCGTTCTTCAAATGGATTAATGATGAAAATAGTGATAATATAGATTATAATTATGATACAGAGGCAAGTAACGACTACAAAGAATATGGAAGTAGTGATGAAATATTTGTTTAATAAAAAGAATATATATATATATATTTTCAGTTTTTTATTAATTTTATTTAAAATAAATGTTTATAAAATAAATAAATAATATATAAAATGACTTTGAGTGACTTTTTGTTTGTTTTCTTTTTATATAAAATATCGAATTTAACTATAAAGGGGAAAATATTATTTCTGTTTTCTTAAATTTTATGTCAAATTATAAAGTAACTATGAATATTTTAATCAAAATGTATATTTTGTTTTTTTTTATTTTAAATATAAATAAAAAATTATACATAAAATTAATAATATTATATATTTAATATCTATGATAAATAAAATTATGTTTATAAAATTAACAAAACTTAAACATCAAAAATTTTATATTATATAGAAATGTTTATAAGTTTTATTTTGCAATAAAATTTGGAAAAATATATAAATCCATAAAGAATTAATTGATTCTCTTCTTTTTTTTTGCCTTAATTAAAAAATAACCAATACAAAATTTGGAGTTATAAATAAAATTTGATGTCTTATTTGGGAAACTATTCAAGATCTGATTTGCCTAATAAGCCAATGAATGGTCCACCACCGGCTTATGGTCCACCACAGGGTCCCCACTGACCACAAGCTGGTGGTCAACCCCATTTTTTTCCACAAAATATTTTTTATGGATGAGATACCATATCTAATAAAAAAAAAAAAAAGAATGATGTGCTGTTACACTGCCCCTAGATATCATTCGGTTCCCAAGAGTTCGACTTAATCAAACCAGAAATGCTGCTCTTCAAATCAAGGGTCTTAAAATGTTGAATGCCGTTCCCAATCATATCAAAGACTGTACCTCTCCCAACTAGTTTAAGAAAAAAAATGTAAAGTGAGTATAATAAGAGTTTTGGTGAACTTTTGGGATTCCTGTGTCTGTGGGTGTGTGTGTGTGTGTGTGTGTGTCTTTGTGTGTGTCTTTGTGTCTTTGTGTGTACTCACCTAATACTAGTTGTGTTTTTGCGGGGGTTGAGCTTTGCTCTTTCGGCCCGCCTCTCAACTGTCAATCAACTGTTTACTAACTACTTTTTTTTTTTTTTTTTTTTTTTTTTTTTTTTTTTTTTTTTTTTTTTTTTTTTTTTTTTTTTTTTCACACTACACACACACACACACCCTAGAAAGCAGCCCGTGACAGCTGACTAACTCCCAGGTACCTATTTACTGCTAGGTAACAGGGGCACTTAGGGTGAAAGAAACTTTGCCCATTTGTTTCTGCCTCGTGCGGGAATCGAACCCGCGCCTCAGAATTACGAGTCCTGCACGCTATCCGCGCAGGATGTATATGTGTGTGTGTGTGTGTCTTTGTGTGTGTGTGTCTTTGTGTGTGTGTGTCTTTGTGTCTTTGTGTGTGTCTTTGTGTGTGTGTGTGTGTGTGTGTGTGTGTCTTTGTGTCTTTGTGTGTGTAAGTGTGTGTGTCTTGGTGTCTTTGTGTGTCTTTGTGTGTGTGTGTCTTTGTGTGTGTGTGTGTGTGTGTGTGTGTGTGTCTTTGTGTGTCTTTGTGTGTGTAAGTGTTTGTGTCTTTGTGTGTGTGTGTGTGTCTTTGTGTGTGTGTGTAAGTGTGTGTGTATGTGCGTGTGTCTTTGTGTATGTGTGTGTGTAAGTGTGTGTGTCTTTATGTGTGTGTTTTGGGTGTGTGTTTTTTGTGTTTGAGTGTGAATTTGTGGGTGTATATGTTTTTGTATAAAAAAAAGATGAATAAAAAGGATAAACTTTCAATTAACATACAAATCGAACATATAAATAATGAGAAGTTTAACATTAAAAAAACCCCTGGATTATATTATTTTCCCCTGAGATTTAATCTAACAAGACAATTATTTATAGCTGATAAATTATATTATAATAATAATATCGATGATTCTCATATTACTTTTACTTATCCAAACAATCTTAGCAGAAGTCAATTAATATATCATAAAATTTATGACATGTCAGGACTAACAGCTGATAATAAATTTGTCTGGTATGAAAGATTTTTCACGCAAATTCATAATCAAAATATTTTATATGAAGAGGATGATCAGGATTTTTCACTTTCAGTGTATTCTAGAACTCATTCCCCTTTTAAATTTGAAAAAACCAAAATGATACTTTTTATCAACGAGGTTGTGTATTTAATGTTGTTTCTTTTAGATGGGGTAAGAGATATTACCCAAAGTTTAAAAGAAAGTTCATTAAGGGAGTATATTATTAATAATTGTATAAATTATCAAAAAGTATTAAAAGCAAATAAAAAAACTCTTAAAACTATTGATATGTACATTTGTATTGATGATGTAATTAAATATGATGAGCTTATCATTGAGCATCTTATTAAATATTTTGAAAAAGATAAAAATTGGTCCGAAAGAAAACATATATCATTATCCACTGCATGGCATATGCATTGTGAGTTATTGCAAGAATTTAGTATAATTAAAGAAAATAAAATGATTATATCAATACCAAGACTTGCAAAATTTAATTTACAACTTTTACCCGATTATCAAATAACTAAAGTGATAGCTTATCTTCCACAACAAAGCGGACATAAATATATTTGGCACAATCAGTACCAAAATTATTATATTTATAACAATGGGATTATTATTAAAAAGAGGAAGGCGTTGGATGAGATGGAGGAGGGAGGTTTGGAGGATGTGGCGGATGAAGCGGATCAGGCGTTGGAAGATCAAGTGGATCAAGATATGGAGGAGGTAGTGGAAGAGATTGATGATGCTGGAGAGGAAGAGGAGGAATATATTTGTTCAACATACCATGGTGCACGGCTTCGGGCTGAGAGAATATGATGGAGTCTGGTGGGATGATCGGTGATCATGAGTCTACCACAAAGACACACACACACACAAACACACACACACATTCTGACACACACACACACACAAACAAAGACACACACACACACACACAAAGACACACACAAAGACACACACAAAGACACACACACACACACAAAGACACACACACACACAAAGACACAAAGACACACACACTTAAACACACATAAAGACACACACACAACGACACACACACACACACAACGACACACACACACTTACACACACACACACACACTTACACACACATAAAGACACACACACAACGACACACACACAAACACAAACACACACACACACACACACACACACACACACACACACACACACACACACACACACACACACACACACACACACACACACACACACACATACAAAGTCACACACATACAAAGTCACACACATAAAGACACACACACACACACACCCACACCAACATAAAGACACACACACACACACACACATACACACAAAGACACAAAGACACACACACACACAAAGACACACAGACACACACACTTACACACACAAAGACACACAAAAGACACACAAAGACACACACACACACACACACACAAAGACACAAAGACACACAAGAGGTTCCAGGAGGTCTTCACAATAGAACAGGGTGAGGTCACTGTGCTAGGAGAAAGGGAGGTAAACCAGGCGGCCTTGGAGGAGTTCGAAATTACGAGAGAGGAGGTCAAGAGACACCTGCTGGATCTGGATGTTAGAAAGGCTGTTGGTCCAGATGGGATCTCACCATGGGTACTGAAAGAGTGTGCAGAGGCACTTTGCCTGCCACTCTCCATAGTGTATAGTAAGTCACTAGAGACGGGAGACCTACCAGAAATATGGAAGACGGCGAATGTGGTCCCAATATACAAAAAGGGCGACAGACAAGAGGCACTGAACTACAGGCCAGTGTCCTTGACTTGTATACCATGCAAGGTGATGGAGAAGATCGTGAGAAAAAACCTGGTAATACATCTGGAGAGAAGGGACTTTGTGACAAATCGCCAACATGGATTCAGGGAGGGTAAATCTTGCCTTACAGGCTTGATAGAATTCTACGATCAGGTGACACAGATTAAGCAAGAAAGAGAGGGCTGGGCGGACTGCATTTTCTTGGATTGTCGGAAAGCCTTTGACACAGTACCACATAAGAGGCTGGTACATAAGCTGGAGAGACAGGCAGGTGTAGCTGGTAAGGTGCTTCAGTGGATAAGGGAGTATATAAGCAATAGGAAGCAGAGAGTTACGGTGAGGGGTGAGACCTCCGATTGGCGTGAAGTCACCAGTGGAGTCCCACAAGGCTCTCCCAGAGGGTATCGATTCATTTCTCTCAATGTTTGCGACAATCCTGGAGTATGCAGCCCCAGCATGGAGTCCATATCTAGTCAAGGATAAGACTAAACTGGAAAAGGTTCAAAGGTTTGCCACCAGACTAGTAATCGAGCTGAGAGGTATGAGCTACGAGGAGAGACTACGGGAATTAAACCTCACTTCGCTGGAAGACAGAAGAGCTAGGGGGGAGGGACATAATCACCACATTTATGACAGAGCCCGATAGGCTCATGAATCTGTACACCTGTTGATTGACGGTTGAGAGGCAGGACCAAAGAGCCAGAGCTCAACCCCCACAAACACAACTAGGTGAGTACACACACACACACATATATTCTGACACATAAAACGTACTCTCACATAGGAATCATACACACACACACACACATATATTCTGACACATAAAACGTATTCTCACACAGGAATCACACACACATTCTCACAAATACACACACACACACACACACACACACTCATTCTTACACACACACACACACACAAAGACACACACAAAGACACACACACACACACACACACACACACACACAACACACAAAGACACACACACACACACACACACACACACAAAGACACACACACACACACACACAAAGACACACACACACACACACACACACAAAGACACACACACACACACACACACAAAGACACAAAGACACACACACACACACAAAGACACACACACACACAAAGACACAAAGACACACACACACACTAGTGAAAATCCTCTCGTTGGCTCCGCCCACTTCACCCGTGATTGGTGCTCCATCAAGCCAATCACAGCAGACCGGCCGCACAGTTACCACGACTCACATACCAAACACTTATTTGTTTTTAAACAGTAAAATTAACTCTTTTTTAATACTTATTTAAAAAAGAAAGAATAGCTCATGACAGAATTGATGATAAAAGAAATTGACCATGGTCTTCAGCCTTTTATTCACATCACCCAAAGTTTGGTTGATGAAAATAAATCTTTTTTAAATACAAATAAGTATCTGACAGATTTAACAGAAAACATTAAATTGTCAAATCTTCATCACCCAGCCAAATCTTTTATTAATTCTATCAATGAAAACCTAAATTTTAAATCCCAAAATGATTTTAATAAAATTATGAAAAATATTTTGCATGGTGATGTAGAATCCCCTATTCTAAATATTATAGAAAACAAAGCTCTTAAACAACATATGTTAAAAAAATACCCATTTAAACTCTATGAAGAACACATTAACAATGTAAATAAACTTGCCCAAGATCTTGGGTTTGAAAACGAAACTCAATTTCTTGAATATTTAGAAAGTAATCCTTCACCAACTGATTCCAAATTAACTAAAATTTTTAACACTATGACCAAATGGGCTGGTAAACATAAAAGTTTGATATTGAAATCTGCGATATTATTAGGTGTAGGTGTTGCTTTTCTTGAATATTTGAACAAATACAATCGGAAGAACAGTGGTTGTTTTAGATACCATGTTGGAAAAGGACATTCCCTAAAAAAAGAAGTATATTTGACCAGATTTGGTAAATTCCCTATCAATCGGGTTGATTATATTAACTATGACATACTAAATGATAATACTCATCCATTGTTCAATAAAAAAGTCTGGAACTGTCAATTTGATATTCCAAATTCTGCCGAAACCCAAAACATATTAAATTTGGGCTGTAAGGGAATATGTTGTCCCCATAACTACAATTATCTTTCACAATTTGTCAAGGGTTATGAACCTATTTCTAATTTAGAAAATAAAGAAATATTTTATATATATAAATGTGAACAGGGAACAATTTTAAGAAATATTGCCGAAATTTTAGGAGATGGTATTGGTGAAGTGATTCAAGGCATTGGGCAATCTGATATATGGCAATTTATATTGAAATCAATTAAAAATATTGGCTGGGTTATACTTTTAATTTTATTATTAATAATAATGTTAGGCCCATTGATAATGGTGATCAAATAGCGACATATGAGTGCACTAATGGGTGGTGTAGTGTATGGTGCATTGATGTAATAATATACAATATTTACTCACTGAGCTTATTTGCAAAGAAAATGTTTTAACTACCATTGCAACATTCATTAACATATTTCATAAATAATTCTCGAGGCAACCCACCATATTCATATGCAATGTATATGAAGGATATACCCCAGGGGACCTCTGTTATATGTCCATCAATATTTCGTAAAATTTTCCAAGATTTTAAATTTTCTTTTTCCTTTTCTAAAAAGGAAATTTTATATTGAACTTCAACACTGTAATGGGAATAAATTTCTGATGATTGTGGTAGCGGTGGTTGTGGTGGTGGTGGTGGTGGTGGTGGTGGTAGTGGTGGTGGCGGTGGTGGTGGTGGTGGTGGTGGTGCTAATTGATAAAAATATTTTGAAGGAAAATCATAAACGTAACATGAAGAAGGTGGAATTACATAAATTGAATGTGGCACTGAAGTCATATAATAAGGTACAATCATATATTGAGTTGTTTGTAATGGTATTTGTGGAATGGTTGGTTGATAATAATAATCATTTCGATGACACCCATATTCTTCACAACCACCACCACTATTCCAACTTTCAGCATCACCATTTACTCCAGCTTCCACCATGATTCCTCTCAGTATTCTGGTAAATGAATTCTCAAATTTCTTTATTATATTGATCAATATTAAAAAAATAAATAAATACTCTTAACATTTTCATAATGAAAACTGTTACTGTCTCTGATATTGCAATTGCAACTTACATAGTACATCGTATATCACAACGAAAAACAATGGAGATTCTTCAACAAAGAAATGGAAGTAAGTATTTTAAAAATATTATCATTAAGAATATACCATGGAAAAATATTCCTCCCAATTTCCCCAAAGCTTTCTTAGATGAAAATCCTAACGACTTTGAAGTTAAATTCACAACGCTAGGTTGTAACATGCTAAAATGTTATTATGATGTAAAAACTGCTTGTCAGCCCGGATCTGGATCAGCTATTTTAATAAACGAACGTGAATATGCCTGTAGTGAAGCATGTTATGCTGTTCATAATGAGGTCCTTGAATTTCTTCAAGAAAGATTTGGTAATGATTTAAAATCTATTCTAAACAATACAGAAACAGACAATCATTATTTCTCGAAACCTATTCCCGTTGAAACTTGGTCGATTAATGTCAAAGAATCTAACGAAAATTATTGTGGTGTACAGTTGTCTGCACTTAAAACATTGGCTCTAAGACCTTCAAGTCGATGGAGTCCTTCTAATGAAAACGATTTACAATCTTATCAAAAGAACCCCATTGCCTATGCCAAGAATACAAATACATATCAACTGAGAAAAGCTGTTGCTGGCTTAATTGATGCTCCACCATTGACATGGAATATTCAGCAACAGAATATAAACTTTAACTCAATCTATTGTAAATTCTTTCATAAATACTACGATAGCCAGTCAGATCAATGCCATAGTCATGTCCACCGCCAGATATTAGGTTTTATATTTGGCAATCAAGTTATCAACCAATTAACCGATGGTGAATTAGTGGACTTACTTAATCCAACATCAGGAATGAGTATGATTCTTATGGATAAATTGAACAAACAAAATTATATGGATGTTGACAGAGGTTATATTGAAACAGTTGTTCCACAGTCAATACTCGAAAAACAACAATTTGTTGACGAAGCGGATATAGTAGTATCCTCCGAAAATGTATCATTTATTGAACAGTATACTACTACAACTACTAATTTCATAGATGTTATAATAACACGTTTAGAATCTGAGTTTTCCGATTTATTATCATTAATAAAAGATGAGGCTATTACTATAACCGAAATTGAAGTTACAACTCGAGTGCCTAAGATAATTTCAAGACTGTTAAAATATTTCTCCGAAAACATTCTTCATGATGCTCTTCAAGAATTATTATCTGTAATTATGGTAGAAGCTTCATCTCAACAAATGATTATTCAACTTTTTGCGATGATCATTCGATCATCTATGGTTGAAATGAGCATTCAATTTTCAATACGGCTTTTATCCGTTTTATCTTCGTCTTTATCCCTTGTTTTATCTGTGGGATTAGTGTTGTTACCATTAGAATTATATTTATCAATAGGTAATATTGGTGGGTACAATAATGAAATAACTCATGCTGCATTAGAAAACCTTCGCCATAAAATAATTAATCAATTGTTAGAACAAGATATAAACTTTGGACAATATATTAAATTGGGGCCTCCACAGTCTATAACCACACCACAAATAACACCAGATATGATATATTTATCTGCCATAAATGAAATAATACGCATTTATCCCCAATGTATAAACATAATTGGTATGGATGGAACTACCACAAATTCTTTAGAAGAGAACAAGATGATTTTAAGCCTGCTTAGTCAGTTTGATGTAAACAGCCTTGGTCAAGCAATTACTCACAAGATTAATTCTAAAACCTATGATAGAGATTCTAAAGTGATAGATATGAGTAATTATATCATTAATGAAGCTAAATATAAACATTATCCCATTCAAACTGCAGATTTGGAATTACAAGAAGTAGAAAATTTAATTTCAAATTCTAAAAGGGATATATTAATTTTATGTTTAGCTTTGATATTTTTAATTGTCAGTCTGTTCCTCTTTCTCTTCAAGAAGCAACTTTATTCTTTTTATACACTAGGCATAAGTAATTGTTTTTATATATATTGGTCTCTTTCTACAGCTTGGTTAAATTAAAAGCCATAATAAAAATATTATATGAGTGTGTGTGTGTGTGTGTGTGTGTGTGTGTGTGTCTGTGTATGTGTGTGCATCCGGTGGTATTCTGAGGCCCCAAAAATAACAACTTGGACCATTTTTATATAAAGAGCTTCACACCAACAGAGAGATCAGACAAGACTCAATTCGTCTCGTTGATAGAGCCGGTGCCTGTCTGGGTGTACGTCTTTATGCTGAGTCCAGTCCCATTCCCTTTTTTAATTCTACTAACTCCAAACGTTTTAATGAGTAAATGTCCTCCATTGTACAAGGTGAGCTTGTCATATGTGGCAAAGACCTCGATCCCCTTCACATATTAAACATATGGAATGGTATCCGTATGGATAGTTCCCTTCCCAAAATTAGCATGTCATTGTTCACTCTGAACAAAATCGACCCAAATGAGTTTCCCTTAACTCAATCTACCCCAGACCTTTCCCCCCCCCCCAAAAAAAAACACCAACATCAAAAAGACATTATCAGATGATAATGATCTTAACCCACCCTTCAAGAAAAGAAAGAAAAATGCCATCAGAAGTAGGTTTGGAATGGTGAACCGAGACGATGAAGATTCATCTGAAGATTCATCTGAAGATTCATCTGAAGATTCATCTGAAGAATCATCTGAAGATTCATCTGAAGATTCCTCCTCGGAATACTCTGATGAGGGGTCCCTCTCATTGATCAAGTAAGTAATGACATTTCACATAAATATTGGTGTTGGCGTTATGGTGTGTTAACTCAATGGCTCCCTGAAGTCCATTGGGCCAAATATTATATACAGTATAGGATAACATAATACTCGCCGGAGCTTCGAGACCTGAACTCTTCGTCGCTGGCCACTAGATTGTCCTCAATGAATAAAAAGGATGTGATAGCTCCTTACTCCCTCAGTCTACCTCGTAGTTCACGCCCAGTGACAACATGTGTTTAAATCCTTGAAGAAATCCATTCAGTATAGTGAGTGAAGTCGTATTCTCGTCGTTCCTTCTTAAGGGTTATAGTATTAATTTGTTTTTTTTTTTTGTTTTTTTTTGTGTGTGTGTAATTTTTGTAATTTTTTGGATGAATAATTGTCTAAAATTTAATTTTATGGAATGCCTAGGGATGTAAAAATTACAATGTAAAATTTACCAGCAATGAATATTGTTTCTCAATGATCATAGTTTTTTTTTTTTTATAGTTTGGATGTTTATAGACTAATTTAATAATGGTCTGATTGTAACAACCTAAAAAAATTTCAGGACCCCAGTACTAAGCGGCTCATCAATCATCTGAACATGGCGCATGTTGGACCTGACACACAGTCCTCTTCCAACCCAAGAAACTGTCACTCAGGCAGTTGTCTAGAGGCTGGGTTTGTGCCCCGGGGCAGTGACAATGGACAACAGCAACCATCTCAACATAACATTTCTCAGTCCCAACATACTCAAGGGCACATCAAAGATGTCGCTGGTGGATGCCATGAAGGCATGGACGATGGGGCAATGGGCGAGACGCAGGGACAAAAAGTGTGTGAATGTGGCACTGTGGGGGGGGAGGCTCTCATCTCCTGGCGATGCCCACATCAACACACTCTTGAGTGGTTAGATGAACAATCCCATCAACAACAACAAAAAATACAGCAACAACATCAAAAAAATAACATTTTGGGGAGTAGGGATGATGAAAGAGATGCAGATTCTGCCCAGACCACTAGTAATGAAAAGAAGGTTCGTTCTCCACGTTTCAGTGACTATTGTGAGGGTCAGTCAGCTCCATCCAACACTCAGGCTAATCCCAAGGTTGTAAGCATTGACTCGTCGTTTTACCAGTTCCTGAAGTTGGCACCCCCCGGTTTAGCCTACTACCCTCCTCTTAACAATGATCATGCAATGACAGCAGATGGAAATGAGGTTGATGATGTACAACCGATCGATCTCTCCCTTAAATCTAAATCATCAGCATCGCCAAAACTAACCTCTGTACAGTCAGCTCCATCCAACACTCAGGCTAATCCCAAGGTTGTAAGCATTGACTCGTCGTTTCTTAACAATGATCATGCAATGAGAGCAGATGGAAATGAGGTTGATGATGTACAACCGATCGATCTCTCCCTTAAATCTAAACCATCAGCATCGCCAAAACTAACCTCTGTACAGTCAGCTCCATCCAACACTCAGGCTAAGTCCCTGAAGTTGGCACCCCCCAGTTTAGCCTACTACTCTGCTCTTAACAATGGTCATGCAATGAGAGCAGATGGAAATGAGGTTGATGATGACGAACACAGATTCATATGTGATATTTGCCAAAAAGTATATAAGCGAAAAGAAGCCTTAACAGAACACCGTCGACTCCATACAGGGGAGAAGCCTTTTGAATGTGACAAGTGTTTCAAGAGGTTCTCTTACAGGGGTTCCCATTCTAGACATAAACAGAAACACTGTCCAGTTTTACACTGTTTTACTTTCTTCAAGTTCATCCAGGAGTTCTCGTCTAATAACACTTTTAAGGGACCTATTTGATAAGTCCCATCATAAGATTAATTTCATATATTCTATCTCGTTTAATTCTTTCCGCATGTTGAGAACTTTGTATAGGACGCTTCATTTTGTATTTTTTCCAGTCTATCAATACTTTTGCCATTCTGCAGGACCAAAGCTGGTACATGATAGTCTATCAGTGACCTTTATACGCTAAATACATCATTCTTACTATTCTAATATTAACACCATATTTCGGGCTGTACCCCACTACAGTTCTGAGAGCCTTGAGTCTGTCTCTACATTGTTGATGTAACTTATTGATTGCAGTTGAGGTACAAGGGACAGAGACTCCAAGGTATTTGAAAGAAGAGACGTAGTCTATTGGTATGTCCCATCACTTAACCTATTTTCACTAATTGTAATATTTTTGGTATAAAAATTAGTACTTGCAAACTCAAAATATATGCAATAAGTCCTAAATCAGGCTTAATATATAAGATCAACGAAAAATGTTGTTTTTAATATAAATTATAAAAAATCAATGTGTTTTCATAATAATAAATATCCCATTGGAAACTGGAAACAATTTCAATATTGAAGGGTTGGTTAGGTACTGTTACTAAAAGTATAATAGACTCAAAAGCTACACGAAAAACAACGTAGAAATAAATCACCATCGGAATCTTTCACGCAATCCCAAAAGGAATTAAATTTGGTTACAGATTCATTAATTAAAATGGGGGATTGGTAAACCCCACCGGAAGAAGATGGTTCCCTCCTCCCAATCTTGCAGTAACCATAAAATTTATTTCGTGTCATAATACAGTATGAAGGATCAGACTCTTATAATCAGTGAAAATTTTGATGAACCTAGTGGGTGTAGCTAGTGTGTGTAGCTGTTGGGTGTGGCTTGTGTGTGTGGCTGTTGTGTTTAGCTAGTGTATGTAGTTAGCTGTTGGGTGTAGCTAGTGGGTGTAGCTAGTGTGTGTGGCTGTTGTGTTTTGTAGCTAGCTGTTGGGTGTAGCTAGTGGATGTAGCTAGTGTGTGTAGCTGTTGGGTGTGACTTGTGTGTGTGGCTGTTGTGTTTTGTAGCTAGCTGTTGGGTGTAGCTAGTGGGTGTAGCTAGTGTGTGTAGCTGTTGGGTGTGGCTTGTGTGTGTGTGTGTGTGTGTGTGTGTGGCTGTTGTGTTTAGCTAGTGTATGTAGCTAGCTGTTGGGTGTAGCTAGTGGGTGTAGCTAGTGTGTGTAGCTGTTGGGTGTGACTTGTGTGTGTGGCTGTTGTGTTTTGTAGCTAGCTGTTGGGTGTAGCTAGTGGGTGTAGCTAGTGTGTGTAGCTGTTGGGTGTGGCTTGTGTGTGTGTGTGTGTATGTGTGTGTGTTTGTGTGTGTGTGGTTGCTGTGTTTAACAAGTGTATGTAGCTAGCTGTTGGGTGTAGCTAGTGGGTGTAGCTAGTGTGTTTAGCTGTTGGGTGTAGCTAGTGTGTGTAGCTGTTGGGTGTGACTTGTGTGTGTGGCTGTTGTGTTTTGTAGCTAGCTGTTGGGTGTAGCTAGTGGGTGTAGCTAGTGTGTGTAGCTGTTGGGTGTGGCTTGTGTGTGTGTGTGTATGTGTGTGTGTCTGTGTGTGTGTGGTTGTTGTGTTTAACTAGTGTATGTAGCTAGCTGTTGGGTGTAGCTAGTGGGTGTAGCTAGTGTGTTTAGCTGTTGGGTGTAGCTAGTGTGTGTAGCTGTTGGGTGTGACTTGTGTGTGTGGCTGTTGTGTTTTGTAGCTAGCTGTTGGGTGTAGCTAGTGGGTGTAGCTAGTGTGTGTAGCTGTTGGGTGTGGCTTGTGTGTGTGTGTGTATGTGTGTGTTTGTGTGTGTGTGGTTGTTGTGTTTAACTAGTGTATGTAGCTAGCTGTTGGGTGTAGCTAGTGGGTGTAG